>NW_010119562.1:15271-20832 GCF_000699245.1 Pterocles gutturalis | reverse complement strand
TGAGTGGTGTGGGGTGGGGGGAGCCTCGAGAATACAAGGTTTTGGATGCACAAACTGTTCTGTAGATCCAAAATAGCTGCAGCAGTCTTCACAGCTCATTAACAGTTTAACAACTGTTTGGAGTGTATATAGACTGTGTTGGTCTAGCCACCTGACAGCAGAAGTGATGGGTGACTGTAAAGCAGGAGGAAAAGTGAACAAATTCTGGGCTCTTATGGAAAACAGCATGACCTGAAACTTACATTGCCTGTGGATTGTGGAGAGGCTGTCTGGGAGAAGGGAGGGGAGTTGGAAATACCTTAACACCAGTATTCTTGTTTAGTCTTTAATTTTATTTATTTTATGTTTTGGTGTCCAGTAGAACCTATATGAATTTTTTTTCCAGACTCTCTTCCAAAGGGATCTTATACATTTGTTTAAAGGATCCAGACTGAGCAAACACAGTGTTGGTTTTTTTTTTTTCCTCTGGTAACTGGATATTTCTGGCCTTTATCAACTATGAGTTCATTCAGGCATCTGCTGGCTGCAGTTTCTTACCCACACAGTTTCCCTGAGGGCATTTTGTCCACTGGATGACATGTATTGCTATTGGGAGGCACAAGCCTGTGCTCCCATCTTGTTGCTGATTGTGTTGTGAGGGGGATTTACCGCCACGGTTGTGGAAATGTGTTTGAAAAATGTTAGCCCAAGCAAGATTTAGTTCCTTTTGGCACATGTAATTTAAAAGCATTAATACATTTCTGATATTGTATGAATTTAAGAAATTTAAGGCTTGTTTAGAAGTGTAATTAGAGGTGGTGGAAAGTTTATAGGGAAACTTTTATTTGAGGCCAGTATGGATTGTGGTTGCAATTCAAGTTAGCTGTAGCACACTGGAAGTACATCACCACTTTGACAGTGAGGGGTGAAATATTCAATCCTTTGAGTTATCCAGTAGACTATGCAGGGACTGTACCTGTACTTTGGCGAGTGAAACATTTAAACTCTGTTCTTATTCTCTCATGTTAAGTTCATGTGAATGTGACCAGAACCTTGTTCCTGTGGGGTTTTGTTTGTTTGTTTGTTTTTGTAAAGTGAGCTCCAAACATTTGTCTTGCAAACTCTTCTAGCTGTCCCTGTTGGTTGTCTTCATTGTGTCTTGTGAACTGATGTGACTGATACAATGGTGTCACACTGTGAAGCTGAAAAACAAGTCCAGCTTTCCCACCTCTGTTGTACAGACAGAATATTACTATTCTATTATAAACTGGATTATTAAATTATATTATCTAGCATGTATTTTCCTGTATTTTGTTCATCTCCTGTATTTTGTTCATCTCACCTGTATTTTCTCCTGAATTTTATCATCTCTCTGTAGGTAAGTTATGGAGTGGCTTCGTTCAACCAGTGCCAACAGAGGCGCTCCCCACTGTGATAGCTTTTATTCATCTGGCAGTTTTTTCCCATTTCAGTCAGTGACTACAGAAGTGTGAATGTAAAATGCACAAGGAGCAGAAGTTAATGGTGTGAGAGTCGTGTGGCACCTCTGGGTAATGCTACAACCTGACATCCCGTGGGAAAAACAGTAACAATCACCTGAGCATTTCCTCTTGCCACAGAACTACTGTAGAGGTTGCGCTTCAGGTATTTCTCTCTTAGAAAGAAATAAATATGCATCAACTGTTAAAGGAGCTTTTGTTTTTATGTGTTTGGGAAGGTGAGACATGAAATGAATGTAGCTGAATCAGGTACCTACAGGCATCTCTTGTCTAAGTAGAACAAGTGTGACTGAGGCACAGACCAGAGCCCCCAAACTAAACCAAGCAGGCCATAAAAAAGTAGCAAGTGCTACATAGTCACTTTTTGTCATTCTTCTAGGGAAGAGGAAGGTAATTATCAATACTTGTGATAAATAGGCAAGCTAGGAACTTTGTTTTATGAGGTGCTGTTTCAGATACGCCCAACAGTGATCAAGTGTGTGACTTACCTCTTATAAAGAACAGGAGCTAGTATGGCCCAGGTGGGTTGTGCCTTGCACCGTACTCTGGGGAGAAGAGTAATAGAGCAGTTGGATGACAGGGCTGTAACCCTCAGATTTGCCCAGGAGTAGTTTACTTATTTGAGGGAGTTATTTTACTTATTTTGCCTCCTCCTTTTTGACCTGGTCATGCTGTACACCAAGTCCGTTGTTTGTATTGATCAGGAGAAATTTTGCAAGGAGAACAGATGCAACAGAGCCTTCTTCACAGCATTCAACAAGAAAGTGTAACTGCTTACAACGGGTGCTGCTTTATTCTACAGCATCTATAAGAAAGGCCGGTGAAAGGGGCGGTCAGTAGCAGGATAAAATGTGATTTGATGTCTTAAAGCCCCCTCAGAGTTGGAAGAGTCTATGATGAGATGTAGTTTGGTTCATCCTGTGCCTTGGGGGCTGGGAGCTTTCAAGTCTAGTTTCCCAGGACTCCCAATTCTTTTCCCCATTTTCTTACTACATTGACCAAGGTGTTTGGCAATTCTTGATCTTGGGGTAAGTTTTGTACTGAATATATGCCTGCTTTCAGTTACAGCATTAAATACATATGTCTGTGTTATCTGCTTATGTGTCCAATCCAAAAAGTCCATACAATAAACCTGTTTATAGGTCAGTAAAGATTATGTGGAAATAATATGAAGCTTCATTCTGGAGCCCATCCAGCAGTGTAGAACATGTGTTTGCTAAGTAAGACTGGATTTAAGCATTTTGTGCCTAGCTTTTTACCCACATTTTCTCTTTTAATTCGACTGAAGCAATTGGGATTTTATATACCATGTTTCAAGAAACAGAAATTAAAAATTATGAATATTATATGAATCTGTTGTAAACCATGTCATTTTCTTTGCATTCACATTCAACATGGGAGCATATTTTGTACTAAAATGAACAGGAGGCATAAGGGGAGAAGACTTTATAAAGATTAAAAAAAAAAGGCAGCAGAAATTGTTGCTTCTAACAGTCATCTAAACTCACTAAACAATTGAATTTATCCGTGAGTAGCAAGGATAGTATCTGGAGTGGTTATATGGCAACAGCATGAGTACTTAGCCTTTTCTCCCTGTGGATAGTTTGCAATGGTTCTATACTATTCATTTAAAAGACATTTGCTTGGGAACAAAAGTATATTATTTCATAAATCTTACAAGCCTGCAGAGGCTGAGAGTGGTTCAGAACCTATACCTTCATCTCTTTCCCAATGTCTGGATATTCTGTTTTCGAAAGCAAAGGTTAAGCATTGGAAATCCTTTGCCAGATGTCTATTAGTACCTTCATGTTACAGTTTCATTGTCATGAAGTTCGCTGTCCATAGGTCTCTTTAAACAGTTGATTTGTGGGTCTGCCCTTGTATACTTTTTCATTCTTGCTGCATATATCCCAACTGCAACGTCTCACTAGTGTTGAAGGCACAGTGGCTGCCTTACCTCGCTTGAGCTCATGACAGCAGGGTTACAGATCATGTCTTTCTGCAGCAAACCTTTGGTCTCGTTGTGACCTCTGGCAGAAAACTCCCTAGTATGTGAGATGATGTGAAGCATTACATCTATTGACACTTCAAAAGGCTGCTTTTGGCCTCTTAAATCTGGCCTCATTTTGGCTGCAGCACAGCACGTCCCACCTGGGGTTCACTGATCCATTTCTTCTGGCATGTGAGAGAGGAGACTGTGGTGCCTTCCCAAAATGTGAGCTAGAGCCAAACTTCTGAGCAGCAGGACTCAGCTGTGCAAGTCATGCAGTGCTGTGACACAACGGGATGCTCTTACAGCTAGAGCATTTCAGCAATCCAGTGAATGATGTGGCTCCACGTGGAGTCGCATCAACCCGGTTGACAGGGTGGAACCTCCTGTGTCTGGCTTGGAACTGAGGGAAATCTATCTTGTAACTCCATCCTGTGGCATGGCAGGTTTGCAGTATCCAGAAGAGCAGCAACAAACTGTTAATCAAGAGCAGCTGCTATTTTGGTCCTTGAACTAAGAAAGTGTTCTGCTAATGGTGAGAAATCCCTGAAACATTTCACCTTGTCTGTCCCTTGGAGCTTGTGTTAAATTCTGTAGAGTTGTGTTCTGTAAGAATAATTGCTTTCTGTTCCTTAATGCTCTGATTTTGGAGAGCCTTTCTGTCCTTCTGTGTGCCAAATAATGCTGTTGTAGTTCCTTCAGCTTGGCATATAGTTTCTTTAGTCTGAGTAATCTTAAGAGAATGCGGAAATCTATGAGCCTGTTAAATTATTGGAAGCACTGGAAACATACGTCCGAGTTGTCCAGAATCTCAGGTAATAGAGTGGAGGAATTTCTCAAGAACTAGTCATGTTTTTCTTTCCAGACAGCTTGAAACGGTTTGTGCCCATGGATGATGTAGTATACTTCAGAGATAAGCCCATCAATACATTACTTCATGTGCAAGTTTCCTCTGCTTTTAGAACTACAGTAGGTTTTAGAGAAGGAGGATGCAGTTGTTTTGCATTTTTTCCCGTTTAGAGGTACAACATTCATTACGAGTAATTAACAAAATTTCAATAACTGCTATAGCTGGCTAAAATGTACATGGGAGGATAATTTAATGACAGTACAAAAATGTACATATTTTATAGCCACCATACATCTTTGCAAATTAAATAAAATTAGAATTACCATAGGATAGGTACTGAATTTAGAGCAGGCTCTTGGGTGCAACTAAACCAAAGTCAGTCTGTAGGACTCTTTTTCAGTATCATCAGAACCAGCAGTGAGACAAAAGTGCAAAGCTTTTGACACTCTCCTACACAACATCCTTGTCTCCAAAATTGGAGAGACATGCATTTGATGGAAGGACCACTCAGTGGATAAGGAACTGGCTGAGTGGTTGCACTCAAAGAGTTGTGGTCAATGGCTCAATGTCCAAGTGGAGACCATGATGACTGGCATTCCGCAGGGGTCAGTACTGGGACCAGTGTTGTTTAACATCTTTGTGGGAGACATGGACAGTGGGATCGAGTGCACCCTCAAGTTTGCTGACAACACCAAGGTGCATGGTGTGACTGATACTCTAGAGAGAAGGGATGCCATCCAGAGGGACCTTGACAGGCTTGAGAGGTGGGCCTGTGCAAACCTCATGAAGTTCAACAAGGCCAAGTGCAAGGTCCTGCATGTGGGTCAAGGTAAATCCATAAATACAGCCTGGGCGATGAGTGGATTGAGAGCAGCCCTGAGGAGAAGGACTGGGTGGTGTTGGGTGATGAGAAGCTCAACATCACCCAGCTACAGCCCAGAAAGTTAGTCCTATCCAGGCTGCATTGAAAGCAGTGTGACCAGCAGGTCGAGGGAGGTGATTCTCCCCCTCTCCTCCCATCTCAGAGACCCCACCTAGAGTACTATGTCCAGCTCTGGGGCCCCCAACATAAGGAGGACATGAACCTGTTAGAGTGAGTCCAGAGGAGAGCCACAAAGATGATCAGAGGGCTGGAGCACCTCCCATATGAGGATAGGCTGAGAGAATTGGGGTTGTTCAGCCTGGAGAAGAGAAGGCTCCAAGAAGACCTTCTATCAGCCTTCCAGTACTTCAAGGGGGCCTA
>NW_010119562.1:0-15104 GCF_000699245.1 Pterocles gutturalis | reverse complement strand
GTTCAAGGCCAGGCTGGATGAGGCTTTGAGCAACCTGGTCTAGTGGGAGGTGTCCCTGCCCATGGCAGGGGGGCTGGAACTAGGTGATCTCTAAGGTCCCTTCCAACCCAAATCATTCTGTGATTCTATGATAACAAAGTTACATTCCCAGGAAGTTTCTTGTCCTTCATAGTTTCATGACAATCTGACTGCAAATATTAACTTTGCATACGACAGCTTTTATTTCCCCTCAAATATTTCTATACTTTGGCAAAATCTTAATCATGCAGAACCCAGGCATCTCTTTTTTTTTTGCTGTATATGCATTGTTTATGTTCCGCCTGGACTCTGCAGGGGCAGGGGTGATCTTTTTGCTTGTACAACAATACAAGGCAACATTGACTTCAAACTGCACTTGTGGACCACAATTTGATGTTTTTCTTGACACTCTTCAGCCACGTAAAGTTGCAGTTGCATGTCAAGTTGTTTGGGTTTTTTTCTTTTCATGTTCTGGTGGAAATGTTTCAGTGGTAGAGCAGATTGCCCTTGCATCTTGCATCTTCTTCCTCTTTCCTATGCCCCTTTGCAGAAGATCAAGCAACTGTTCCTGGCAACTCTTGGTGTAGTCACTCAAACTGAGCATTCGGAACTAGTGGCTCCCAAAAACCTGCATGCTTGCACTAAGTATGGAAAGCTTGGCTTACACACAGAATTTCCAAGTGGGCAAGAGTTCTTCCATGTGTTCCTGGGAAAGAGATGTAAATAGCATCCCTGAGAAAGTTAATGATGCGCTAACCTAGAATATAAAGTTTGTGGAGTTGCCTTCAAATATGCTGTAGACATTATGGCTTGAGAAAGAAATTAGTGTCTGGCGAATTATAGGTTTGCATGTAAAGAACAATGCTGTCTTAAAACACAAAGTAGACCTATGAGAAAATCCAGGCTATGCACATTTGTGTGCTGCAAATGCTGTGATGAGGGCAAAGTGAAAATGCCCAGGAGCATTTCTGGAAACTTCCAATGGAAAGATTAGGAATAAGTGCAGAGGATGATAGTGCATAGCAGTACAGTGTAGAGCATTATGGATACTTAAGCTGAAGAAACAAATATAGAGACCTATGATCAACTTATATCACAATTATTTTCCTGTTGTCATTAGACAGAATTTGGGCCAAGTTATCATCTTGGAGTAGTGTGACTCTGAAATTGCAACTAACCCAAGTTTCAGACTGGTTTTCTGGACAAATTCTAGTCTTTCAGCTCTTACGTTAGTATCTCTGCTTCTCAGATATGGAATCTTGCAGTAACCAAAGAGGAATGCTTTTCTTGGTCAAGAGAAATTTGCCTGGAACTGAGGAGAGTGAAGGCATTAATCCAGTTTCCAGCAGAATCTGGCACTTTCATTGGCATTTTTTATCTTATTTAGGGCATGAAATATTCCAAGAAGCAATTGGACAAACTGATTAAAAATTGAAAATGAAACACCTGATTTTAGTGCTAGGATCTGATTAAGAGTTATTGGTCTCATACTAAAGTTTACTGTTTGAGAGATGCTATTAAAGGTAAAATTGAATTTTCACTGTAAAGTTTATATGATCATGTTTATTAACATTGCTTTCCCTAGAGTCACTTATATTTTGTTTAAGTAAAATACATAAAAATTTAAATACTGGTCTGGCTGGCTTAAAGTGGTTATATGTGAAGTCCTTTCCCCTCCTCATTACATTTTTGTGAAGATCAAAAGTTTTGGTATTGGAGTGAAGGCCTACATTCTGGAAGACTTTGTGGTGACACCAAATCAGAGTGAAAATGGAATAGTGTTGCCATCCTTTAACACAAGGAATGCCCTCGGAATGTTCTGCAGTATGAATGTAAACTTCAGAAATTTGGAAGCATTTGCAAGTATAAATAATTGAGAACCAGATTAAACATGTTTTACAGTGGCATTGAGTGGGTCTTGTGCAAATATATAAAATAAAAAAGCCACTTATTAATTATGTCTAAGTAATTCTAGCCTATAACATAGAGTCTGAATTCTTTGAAAATAAATCGCATAAGCCAACACAATAATGTCTAAATTCTGAGCTGTTGATAAGTTTGTGAGCTTCACCTAAGTCCCTGATTTTTGTATTTTTTAAAAAAGGAACAAATTCTGTTTTAAATTCTTTGCTCTCCTCAGCCTTAAGCTCTTGATGCTTTTATATTTACGGTTTTAATATAATATAACTTTGTAAATAAAACATCTTGGTTTTTTTCTTTTCCTGTAGACAGGATCAGATGCACTTTGTTTGATACTGCATTGTGCTTTCCCTCCAGCTACACGGAAGAGGCTTGCGTGCAATGAATGCTTAACTTCAGTAGGCAAAGGGGAACTTCTCATGTTGAAAACAAAAACCCTAAACATGTCTCTTTAAAGATGTATTTTAATAAGAAGTGTGCTGACACTGTACAACACCATCTCTTCCTGCTAAGAGGCACAGGGGAGAGTCAGACTCCAAGAGCTTGCATGGCGTGGTGTGAAGTGTTTTGGTTAGATGCAGCTATTCGACTTGAATCCAGCACTTTAGACCACACACCTTTTGGCTTTGTTTTCCTTCTCTTTGTTTCTGACAAGGGAAAGGTTTTCCAGGCTGACAAAGTTTTAGGGGGGGCTTTTTTAGTTTGTTTTTTTTTTTCTTTTAAAACTGGTTTGTAATTTGACTCAACCCATTCCAGGGTTTGTAGAGCTGTTAACAATGTTTACTGCATAAGCTAGAATAGTGTCTGCTTTTTTCTTTGGTAATTTTGTTTCTCCAATCAGTTCCGTACAGTTTCCTTCCTGAATGTGCAAAGGTGACGAAGGCTATAAAAAACCTGTTGGAGTGCAAAAAAGCGGGAATATAAAACAGTGATACAGATCTCCACTGGAGCCTTGTTACCTGAGGAGTTTCTAAGATAGAGAGTAACAAATTTCCCTTAAGCTGCAAATCGGTTAGTCTCTATGAACTAGACCTGGCTTCGGAGAAAAATTAAAATTATAAGTGCTGAAAAGAGGACAGGATTTTGCATGAGCTAGGAGAAACTACTGAGGAATCGCATGAGAGAAGCTTGATGATCTGACTGCTGCAACAGCGAGAAGACAGAGTCCCTGGGTGAGACAGGGCTGTTCTCATGGTAGAAGGTCAGCTGGGGTGGAGAGCAACTGCAAAAGGACCGTGGGCTTTAGGCAACACAGAGCAGCAAGTAACACACATACAGCTTCTTATCCTTTGTTCTGGGTGGCACACTATTTGAATACATGAGTTTGGGGGAGGTTGATTCTGAGGATGTCACTGGCTCCTAGCTATACTCCAAGGCCATTTGGGTCTGCCGAGGATCGTGGAGGCTGTCCTGTGGTGTGTAAACTAAGCCTTGGGCTAGAAAGTCAAATAGCAGGATCCTGTCCCAGGAAAAGGCATGCTCCTGAGGGAAGAGGTGCACTTGGAAAGAATCAGAGATGCGTGAGTGCTGAGGCTAGAGCAGTAGCAAAGGTATTTAGTATTTGTAATTCTTTTAAGAGATTAGGTTGTGCTGTGCTCTATTCCACAATCCATTCACAACAGGGAACTAAAGATATGATAAGCATATTTATGCATGTACATATCTTGAAGCACAGCTCTTCAGTGGTGCTATGAAAAATGAGGAATATTGGGAAAAACACTGCAGAAGATTATGGCAATAAGCAAGAATTTCTTAAAGTGAGATCTTTCAAAATGGGTACTGGTCATGGAGAAGAGGAGATGGAAATCAAATGGTGGGACTGAGCAGAGTTTTATTAGTAAGCATACTATTAGAGTAGTCTCTTGCATAAACATTTAAGCTGAATGGTCAAGTGAATGCTAAACAATATGACAGCAGTCTTTCAGAAAGAAGTGCCAGAAGAAATAGCATGAAGCTAGTCAAATGAAGCAGGCTGAGATAAACACACTAAATAGGAAACTATTTTTAAATAACTGTGCAGAATAAAGATGACCATTGCCTTAAACTGCAGGGATGAGGCTCAAGGCAAGCGATGACTCAGAGGTGAGAGGGAACTTATCAGTACTGATTTTTTTTCTTTTTTCTGTAATTAAGTAATGCCAGGTAAACTTGTGAAGTTCTTTTCTAAGGTATGCTATATGCTTTTGTGCTTAGACTTTTGGTGCATTGGCAGTGATCTTGGCTATGACGTGGGGGACTGCAAGGGTTATAGTTACCATTGTCACCTGAGCAGGGTTAAGCTCCAGGCTGGGGCTGGATGGGTTCTGCCTGCTCCGGTAGGCAACTTAATGCCTTTGGTGGCTGGCTGCCATGGCTCCTAAAAAAAGTGGTGATGACTGAAGGTTTGCATGAGAAAAGAGCAGGCTTCAAGAAATCTACCTTTTTTTTTTTTTTTTCTGTATCAAAGTCAATTAATAATATTTTGATGATCAATATACCTTTCCTGAGAGCAGTGTAAGTTTTCTCTCAATTTAAAGCTGGGTTTTGTGTGTTGATAATACTGCAGTTGTCAGCCCAGCCATGGTTATTTGCCTCACTGATAGTGTAGCATATAAATCATTGAAGGGAGAGGTTTTTTTCATGTTATGGCAATGTGCCTCCTTACCCATAGGTGCTGTAGTTCTCATGATTCAGACTGAGCATCCAAACATATTTGTAATTCCTTTTATGATACTGAGTCCCTGAGTTCCTCCTTAGTTCGCTTCCCTTTTTCTTAATGCTCTTACTATTCCCTACAGGTGTTTAGTATACTTAAAAAGCTGTAAAAAACTTCTCAGATGATACCTGCTCCTTTTCAAATAGCCTAAAGGGAACTTCCCTCTTAGCTCATTTATTATTTATTTATTTATGTGGCTCTTCATTGTTCCTGGAGTAGAGCAGACAATTTCAGAAACAGCAATAGTGTTGAAAAGAATGTATAAAATATATATGAAAACTGAACTCCAGTGGACTGTGTGCATTATGTGTTTTGTTTTGCTTCTTTTTCATTAAGTTGCTCTCTTACTTTCTTCCTCTAACCAAACCCTTTAAAAACACTTTGGTGGAGTTTCCTTGTTTTATCAATTACAGACCCACTGTGTTCTCAGCACTACTGTTAAAATAATGTTTTTGATAGAGTTGCACATAATTGCAAAAATGACCTTTCTGCACTGGTAAAATTAGGGCAGTCTCGAAGGTCAGCATGAACAATTCACTGACGTTGCTTCACTTCAAGCTGACTTCTCCCTTCCTGGGATTAAATCACTGGACAAGCGTGCGCTCCCCTGGCTTCCAGCGCACCCTCTGCCTCATATGCTGCTTTACCAGCAATCCAGCTCCACTCCAAAGCAGTACTCATGGCTGTAAGGCGGCAAAAGCTGCTTGCCACAGCACTTGGGCATTGCTTAGGGCTTCTTGATGTTTTAACTACATGCGACTAAGAGGACACCATAACATAAGTACACTCAAGGAAGTTTAATCATGCTTTGCCTGGGCAGTATTTGGTGTGTGCAATACAGATAACTACAAGCTATGGTACTGCCTGGGAGCCTTTCTCTGGTATTCTGGGCCCTGGGGGGTGTCTCTAATTACTGAAGAAGCTCAGGCGTGTGCATGAGTGGAGAGTTGCTGAAGGGGGAAAAATATATTCTGGGAAAATGTCACTGCACAGTTATTCTGTAAATTGTGCAAAAACACCACAGCTGTTGCTTGGGCTGCCTGATAACTCTGCAGTCCTGGAGTAGATGAGCTGACTCCACTAGAGGATTATTCTTCCTTCCCACGCCAGTGCCCTTTTCTCTTTCCTCAGGTGACAGCAGCTGCTTTTGCTTCTTCATTCACTGGAAAGGTATTACTTTTTCCACGTCAGGCATTCCCAGGTTGGGGCTTCTGTATGTGAGCTGCTTCTGTAGCCTGTCGCTCAACTTCTGTTGCCTCTCATCCACTGAGAGGGAAGCTGTTTCTTCTGCATTCCATTGGGTTTTTTATCTGACAGTAACAGGCAATAACTTTTAGATCCCGATAGTGTCCTTTCCTTGCAGTATACCTACTATGGTTCTGTTTACTCATCTTGAGACCTTGATAGCTGGGAAAATATTCTCCTTTCTTCTTTGACTAGATTTTAATAAAAGTAGTGTCAAATACCAAGCATTTTATGGCTGCTTTGTCTTGCAGGACCTTCTGGGGAAATAAAATTTCTCTTGTTTCTACCAGAGTTGTTGTATACCACTGCAGGTGGTCAGACATGGATCACAACTGTCCTGTATGATTTTTATAGATGGGTTTTGGCTGAATTAAAAAAATCTGACGAGAAAACTCTGTCAACTTTGCAGATCTCAAAATTCATTTGGAGTAATGCTAGCTTGAGCCATTGTCCAGTACGGATACTGGGAAGGTGGTTTCCAAAGATTAGTCTAAGAATTATTCTCCTGGTTCTCTGAACTCCAGGAAAGCCCTAACGCAGTTATGGTACTAGCAAGCAGAGGAGCTCACTCATGCACTGCACATGCCAGACTTCTGGGTTAAGCCACTAGCTCCCATGCATGTTACCTATGTCTACCTTACCTTAGTGCTGTTGTCAGAAAATGCCCATCTCCTGATGTGTTTTTTCTTTCCCTTACCTTCAGATGTGTTTATTAGGAAGCCTAATGTTTACCCACTTAAGCAATTGACTGCACATTAATTTTTTTAGTCCTAAATGCCAGATTGCCTGTTTACAACTTAACCTTTTCTTGACCCGGTTCACAGCTTACTTTCTTGACTTACGGCCCTCAGCAGTTTTCACCACCATTTGGCTCCAGCTGTTCTTATAAAAAAGAGACATTTAATTGCACCTTCCAGTCAGCCTTAGAACTTGAGAACACTCATCAGTTTTAATCATGTTCGCAATATTCTGTAGAAGAGACAGCAGCTCTTAAAACTTTGCAGTATAATGTGTTTTCAGGCCTACATTTATTGGAAGTGCTTCTATGGCATTCTTACAGGATTTAAAAAACCCCATGGGAGAGGATGGGTGGCGGAGCTGAGCAAGAGGTATAATCATTATGAATAGGATAGGAGGAGAGGTGATAGGTCTTGTTCTGCAAATGCTGCCATCCTCCAGCTAGAGATTGTTACCATCTTGTGTCCCTTTTTTTTTTTTTTTTGAGTCTGTCAATGGTTAGTTTGGTCTGTCTCTTCTGTTCTCTAGTGCAAGAGAACAAGAGGGGTATAGCTTTTTAGTGCCACTTGTGACTGTACAGATCTTCATCGTATTCTTTTTCAAGTGCCTCTTTTTCCTACGAAAGAATGTTTAGTTCTTTTTCATGCAGAAGCTGTTCCTTATTTTTGCTTGTCCTCAGCATCTTCCTCTGGACCACTTCTGCTTATACTAATGTGTTTTGAGAGGAGAGGACTAGGACTGCACACAGTTCTTGAGTTGTATTTTTGCTCTGTGATGATGGTTGCTTTTTCCTGTTCTTTATTCCTTTGTGAGAGTTTTGGGGTTTGGTTTTTTGTTTGTTTGTTTGAGATTATATTTACTTGGAACTACTGGGTGTAACTGTCTGTTTTGAGTGACCTGGTCTAGTGGAAGGTGTCCCTGCCCATGGCAGGGGTTTGGAGCTAAATGATCATTAAGATCCCTTCTAACCCAAACCATTCTATGATTGTAATCCCGAGATTTTACTTCTCAGTAGTAATGGTCAGCTCAAACTCCTTCACTTTGTATGGAAAATCGTATATTTATGTGTGTGTGCCTGAAAGTTTATCCAAATGAGTTTCATTCATATCTACATTAAATTATTTGACAATGTAATGTCCAATAACTGTGATTAAGACTTTTCCGCAGTTCTTCCAAGTAAGCCCTCATCTTTATCTCCTTGAACAGTTTAATGTATCAACGATCATATTCATTGTTTTCCTATTAACCACATTTACTAGATTACTTATGAGCATATTGAACTGTCCAGATCTTTCCTTTAATGGAAAGAAGCAGCTGAGAACTCTTACTTTGTTTCCTGTTCTCATATATAAATAAATAATTAATCTTTGAGATCTTCCCACTTCTCCTTTTGGCTGCCCAATTTCTTTCAGGACCTTCCAGGTAGACGTTAATTGAGCATCTTCAGGCAACTCAAGTGGACTACATCCACCAGATCTTTCTCTGTCCTTTTAGTACTTTTTTTTTTTGGTGGAGGCTGCTGCCTGCAGAGAGGTTTGTTTGCCAGCTTACAAGTAACCCTATATTTTCTGTGTTTTGGTCCTCTGTATTCAGAGCTCTCTAAGCACTCGATGCTGAGCTGTGCAAGATGTGTGAGAGGCTTTCTGACTGAAAGGCCAGTTTATACAGCTCGGTAAACGAGTGGTTCCTCTTCCTTGTCCGTAGCTGGTGGAACTTGGTTAAATTCCCTTCTCCAGCTGGATAGCTTAAAACCTGCAGAAGGAGATGCTGGTATCCACATTCTTCAGTCCAGCAGGATTGTTTAAAACAGTATCAGTGGGAACAGTTCCAGGTTAGTCTCTGCAGCACAAAAGACCTACTGTGAGCCAGATCTGTGTCCAAGATGTATTCACATTATGCAAGAATTTCCTGTTCAAGATTACTATTAATCAAGCCAGACAACTCCTTTACAGCAAAAGCTTTCTATAAAATTCATATTTAGGACATGGCGTAAGTTTACTCCATAACAACAGTTGTTGATGTTTTAAATTTATTTTTTTTTTTTTAAAAAAAGAGGATTAGGGAGTAAAAAGACTGCTTCTGGAAAGTGGAATGGCATTTAGCTCTTGTATGATCTCATCTTTATGCTTTTCATGATTAATACTTCATATTTTTACCAAAGGATGACTGTATTCATTTAACATTGAAAGTGGATTCTACAAGAAGGGGAACTTGTGATTTTATTTCAGAGGTGCCTTGTTGAGAGTGTAATGCATCCTGCATCATAAAAGATAAACTCCTTTATTCTAACCTGATGAGTGTCATTGTCATGGTTTTAAAAGCCACCACACAGCCTCTGGTTAAAAAACCTCATGGGCTGAGGCAAGGACAGGGAGGGTTCACTCACCACTTACGATCAGCCTGCAAGTGACTGGTGCTTTCCTCCTTCTGCATTGAAACACTGAATTTCAGTGAATAAAGGTGATGGGTGACTGCTACATGGAGAGCAAAATAACCACCGAACTTTACTCAAAGGCATGAGTTTTCTCTGTCATATGATTAAGAATCCCCTAATTTAGAAAATGCATTTAACTTCTGAAGTATCTTCTCATCAGGCTTTGTTGAACAAAGCAACTGCCACTTTCCTAGAAGGCTTTTTCCATGCTGCGTTTCTATTCTGTGCTCTGGCAGCTGGCAGTTGTGCAATGACTGCCGACCAAGCGGCTTTCCTTGCACCCGCCAGCCTGTATGCCCTTCTCTGAAGCACTTGTTTCAAAAATCTCTCTCTCTTCCTCTCCCCCCAAGATGCTCAGCTACTCTAGATCTGTCCCATCCTCCTTTCTCATCAGGACTTCTATGAAGTTCCACACCTGAAAATATGCTAGAGGGTTTCTGCTACCCACGGCATCTCATATTAAAGCACAGCTTCAGTTGTTACTGAGGGTGAGGAGGTGTGCCACACAGCCACTGAGGAAAGGGGGAGCTACTTCACCTTTCTGTTTCCTTTCGCTACTGCTGATGTGGCTTTCCAGGCAACGAAGCTTTCTTTTTCATTAAGTAGATTATTCCAAAGGCTCAGTCTGGGTGTTGCTTTGTGTTAGCAGAGGGTGAGTGATGCAAATTCTGGAGAGGAAGGAAAAACAGCAGTCCTCAGGGTAAATAGCCAGTTGGCTGCAGGCCATGGGGCTGTTCAGGTATTAAAGTCTTGCTGGAGCTACAGAACAACAGAGTTGATGTGTAGGATTGTTTTTTCTGAAACTGTTAAACGAAATCTATGTTTGGTACTTGACAACTCTCTAGGAAGCACAGTCAGACAGCCAAGTGCACTTGCTTGCAGACCTCAAATGTGTTTTATGTTGGCACTGTTAATTGTGAATAGAGCAGTGTTACAAAGGTTCATTTTATTCTTTTGGAAGTTATAGTTTAATCCATTCTCTAGGGATAGCATGGTTTTTTAAAATTCCCAGCAGGGAGTTTTCACTTTCCATCACATCTAAACAGAGAGCAGAAGGGCCAGTCGAATGTTCAAACCCTACCCTGCCCTAGGGCACAGTGACAGCAAGGTACTTACTAACTGGTATGTACTAAAATTTTCTGATTTTTTTTTTTTTTTAAGCAAAAGCAGACCAACTTTATAATGAATGTTGTAGAGGTATGAAAGCAAAAACTTTATCTGTTCCTCCAAACAATTCCCTTGCCCAGGTTTCATTTGAACTGGAGTAAGGCTTGATCTCTTCCTCCTGCTCCTCCTCCCATCCAATGGTTATAGCAGAGATTTCCTCTCATTAAGTGAACTTCAGATGGAGCCCACCCTCAAATAAAAATCCAAACATTTTGCTTTGTTTTGGGCAGAGGAGGCAGGGAGGCATTTAAAAGACAGGAGAAAGACAAATAGCCTTTCTAAACAAACAAAGGATAATTGCTCTCGTAAATGTGGGTCCTCATAATTTAAGAGCAATCGTTTATATATTTGGTAAGCCTTATAAACAGAGAGGGGAGACAAGGGCCAGAGTTGCATTCAATAAAAGGTCCAACTCAACAAGGCCCTTGATTTTTAAGTTGTGTATTTTGTGAGCCTCCGCCAAGTTTACTTCCTAGCAGCGCTGTGCTGTGTGTGCTGATAGCAGCAGAAAGGAGCAAGCTCTGGGGGGTTCTCTGCAGAGTGGCAGGAGCTGGGAGGGTGCTGTGGCTGAGAGAAGTCAGAGGCACAAACAAACCGTCCGGTGGATGGCAAATCTCTGTTGTGGTGTGCAGTGTGATATCTGGGGGTTTGCAGGTGGAAGGCTCGTATACAAAGCTTAAATCTAGTATGTGTTTATAGTACAGTATATAGAAGAATAGTATTGGCCAGATGGCAGAAACCACTGGTAAAAGCTTTAGCTTCACCTTCACCATAAGCCTCTGACAGTAGGTAACTCCATGTGTTAAGGGAGACTGGTTAACTTACCTGTTTTGATTTATGGGGTTTTTTTAATTATTTTTGAAGTGATATCAAGTCTTTCTTCGTAAGATTCCAAAGCAGTTAATGAGTGAATGTTAAACGATCTTCCTCTTGAACAGATTTTGTCGTGATTATTGATTTACTAGCAGAATCTGAGGATGACATGTCTCAGCTTGGATATGTTCTGTCATACAGGTAAACAAAACTTAACTGAAAACTGAAACTATTTCAAATAATGCCAGGTTTTTCAGAGCTGCTTGCAAGATGCTGGTGATTCCGCACTGCATAGTACAGTGGTGTGTCCAGAAAGCTGTATTTCAAGTCTGCTAGCATCTCTAACTTGAGGTGTTTTAGAAGTTTGTGTTGTATTATGCATTAGCCTCTTTCCCAGGCACCTGCAGTCTGCTTGTTTTTTCTTTTTCTTTTTTTTTTAACTAAAGCACTCTGTATCTGCGTATTCAGATTTTGTCTGCTGCAACTACTGCCTGTGGTGGTTGTCAAGTTACGCCTGGCTCTGGCTGCATGGTTTTTACTGCTAGCGCTAGGAAACAACAGATTGCCTTTCAGCAGCCACATCTGAATGCTCAGTGTAGTAGAGGGACCCCAGGACAGAGAAAGATGCATGGCAGGGTGAGCACAAATAGTAGATGTGTTGCTTACTGTGGTTTTCAGTATGTCATATTCTGCATCATCTTCATGGGGTTTGTAACAGTCAGGTCGGTGGCAACATATGGTCATGCCAACCTATAATATTCCTGTGAGGAAAGAAAGCTTTCTGTGGCTCTATGAACCTCACTTGCCTCTAATGCTCCAGTACTGAAATGTGCAACTGCAGGGAAACAAACCTCTTCTGCAACCAGGCCTTGCTTGCCATCCAAGAGCTGCTTCTCAGGGTGGTAAATGATTATTGGTGGCTAATTAGATGTGATAGAAGTAAGCTGCCAATGCTGTGGTGGGGAATGCAGGGGGCAGTTAATACTGTGGCATGCTTGCAGCTAATTGATGTAATTTTGGTGCCTGTCAGCTGCTTTCAGAGCACAGGTGTCTCAAAGTGCCCTGGGGGTCCTTCGTTCCTTCCATGTCACCAGGAACACGTAAGCGCCAGCTGCGGAGGTCGCTCAGCCCTGCTATGTGCTGTGGATGGCTGCGTGCTGAAGCTGGAGAATGCTGATGTGAGTGTACTGGTGGGGAGCATGAAGCCAAGCGGATGAGGTGTGCTGTTTGGCTGTCAAAAGGAGACAGACAACTTATTTTCCCCAAGTGGTGAATCTGTCAAATGCAGCAGCATCAGGTCTGTTGCTTAAGCTTCTCAACTGCCCTGACTCATAAAATTTGCCTGGATGTCAAAGCACATGCTGGGCAAAGTTAACAATATGTTTGATATGGTGTTCCTTTTGGATACAGCCTTTTGAAAGAAGCAGAATATGATTTTTACATCAAGTTTGCCAAGACAGACAATGGCATCTGAATTCCTTGTAAGTTAGTACAATAGTTACAACAACTTATTTTAAAATACACAATTAGGTACAAACTAAATTTCCTAATACAGTTTATATTGGTTAAAATGTAAGAACAAACATCTGGCTTCATCCTCTGTCTCCACTCATCATTATCTGTATGACATTTTTGACATCATATTGTGCAGCGGAGTTGTGGGTTTTAACAGAGGGCGCACAAAAGGGTGACTTTTACGCTGCCATGCTGAAGCCAGCTCAGTGCACGTGGTATTCTTTGAAACCACTGTGCCTTCCATAATTTGTGACCATGTCCCGTTCCTGCAGCACATCTCCCACAGCGGAAGCTGCCCCCACCTCTAGGCTACACTCTGCATTTCCCGTGGTTGGGAGTTCTGGTTCTGCATTAGTGCATCCCCAGGCTGCATCACCCCGCTGGGTGCACTGGAGCTCACCTGAGGACCAGATACAGCCCAAAATCATTCTCAGGGTTTATCGTGTCTGTGTTTGTGCCACTCTGCTGAAAGGGGAGAGACGTTTAACAAGAGAGAATTCAGTTAAAACATGGGTAGGTGCCTGGAAAAGACTATAGTGTAGTCATGCCACTCATAGGTTAGCACAACTCCAAGTAGCATTACTCCCTGGAAAGTGAGAAGGGCCACCTGCCTGTCTGAGTTACAAGGATGCACTGGACACACACTGAAAGCTGCTTTCTTGTAGTGTAAATTTACATTTACAATATCTCAGTAGCTTGGAATCTCTTAAAGTTTTACAGCTCATATCTATCTGTTTTCTGAGCAGTGCTGTCACAAAGTGTCTTAGTTTTATACATAGATGAAACCTGTGTAAGTGCCCCTTGTGGTAAAGGCATATCAAGTACTTGTCCAAAAAACATTCTGTGGCTTAACTAATTAATTTTCAATTAATTTTAGCATAACAAGCAAAATGTAACTCAGCTTAAAAGACAATCATTACCAGTGTGCCTCTGGTTCTTTTTTTTCATATGTATAATTCTTCAAAGAAACTCATCTGTTGTAGCATGCCAATGCCTGATCTTAAATATTTTAAGACAAAAAAATAAGAAAAGACAGAAAGTTAATAGGGTAAAATCCTTTTGGTTTAATTGTGTTGTTAGAATATCTTCATAAGGAATTTTACACCTTTCTCTAGAAAAAATGTTTTAAATAATTTTTCTAATTGTCATTAATTTGGTTTCGTAATTGTATTAGGTGCATATTATTAATTTTTCCCTGGCACACACTTTTATAAAGGAGAGGCAAGCTTTTCATTCAGCCATAACAGTTTAGTGGTTTCCAGTACTTTCTATACTTAGTAAGAAAATTCAGAGCCGTTGTTTCTTGTCTGGCCATCTGTAATTATAGTATATATATGGAAATAATGCACATATATTTATGGAGAGATAATTAGATTACACCAAAGTTGTGATTCCCTGCTGGAGAACCAGAGTCTGAGGCAGCTGCAGTCCTTTCCAAGGCAGAACATGATCCCTCAGCGCAGGTGCTCAGCATGTCCGTGTTGCTCCACTATACAGCGCTGTTAGTGCTCCACAAATCCACAGTGAAATCTAGGTTGCTTTTGGAGTTTTTCCACACCTTTTCTAAGAAATGGCTTGTTGCAGTGGGTTGAACAACACTCTTTAATCGCTATCTTTTTTTTGGCACTCTTGTCGACACCTGCTAGAAGTCAGTTTTCTCATCCTTAAAAATATAACAGAAACAAACAGCAGTGAGTGATGAATCACAGCCATGTGCTTGCAGTGGAGTACTATTCAGTTCACATAGTTTAAACAAAAACTAGGATCAAGGCAGTTTAATAATTACATGAAATTAATCAGTAGTCAATGAACTGCACATTTGGGATCAGTACCAGTAATGTCACAGATAAATCACAACACTGAACACTGAATATTAGTAAACACCTACAGATAAACAACTTTAATCCCCAATAGTTCTAGTCTCTCTGTCACAGGTATGCACACACACGCTCTCTGCCAGCACGTGTGGGTTCCAATATCCCCCTGCCCTATCTGGGGGTGCACCCATGTCCTGCAGCAGATTTGGCTGCTCCCGCCTCATGGGGCCCCGTGCTGCTCCTTGCAGGGGTTGAGCCAGCATCCACGAGCAAACATGCACCCCATGAGGTGGGGGTCTCTGCCTGCAGCAGCCTGCCTGAAAGCAGGCAGCTCACGACCTCTGACTGGGAGGCTGCTCTCTCTGGCTGATGATTTTCTTCCACTTTAAGGTGACTGGTTGCAGGGTAATTATTTTCTCCCCTTTTAGCATGATCAGTTTTGGGAAGCACCCTCTGGTTTTATGCATTTTTTACAGATGCACACCAGAAATGGTTCACTCACATTCGTGTCTTAAATGGCGGTGTTATCCAGACCATTTGCCAAGGTTGGGCATGCCATCATCATGTGTTCCTAGATCTCTTTTGATGTCAGCAGTAATCTCATGCTGCACAAGCAGGGCATAGAAGCACATGCTCCATCCATACCTTAGTATACAGCAAGGCTGCTAAATGCAGTTCAAGTGTGACGAGATTGCTTTGTGTTCTTGACATTTTGGTGGTTTTGTGTAAAAAAAAAAAAAAA
>NW_010119561.1:0-47653 GCF_000699245.1 Pterocles gutturalis | reverse complement strand
ACTTTAAGCAGTCTTTAACCCACGACAGGCCCAAAATATTTTCTTATGTTTACTTGTCTCTGAGAAAATAAAAAGGGCAATAAAAGCAGAGCCCTTACCCATACATTAACAGCCATACACAATATATAAAGCCAAATATGCAGGGAGAAAAAGATTTTAAAGTTCTGAAAGCAGCCCATATCACTTAATGGATTAGTCATTGTCAGCATCAATAAATACATGTGCCAAAACCACGGGCTGTCAGATTCAATATAGCTACCACAACATTTGCAGAAGATTTGTGAGGAAGGGAGAGGTGGGGGAGAAGTGCCTTTTTAAGATGTGTTTTCTTTTTTTCAGTATCTTGCTTCTTGTTGTAAATAGATATAAATGCAATTGTTTTTTTCTTGTTCTTCCCAAGTCGTGTCGGTTTCTTGCCCGTTATCCTAAGTGGTGAGTGAACCCCTCCCTGTCCCTGCCTCAGCCCACCAGGTGTTTAACAAAAACTGTCCCCGTGGCTTTATAAACCATGACAATTGCATCATCTGAAACTCACAAAAGTGTACTTGAATTATACTGCTATATATACTGTATTGATACTTGTTATCCAAAACAGTCGTGTTACTGATAGAGTTATCTGTAATAGATCATTCCCTGACTCCACTGTTGAATTTGAAGAAGAATGTTTTCAGTCCGAAGATGAAGAGTAAAGGAGGACATACGTGTTGGAGGCAGGAATCTGATCTGGTAGGATGTTGGACATCATCTGCAGCATGGGCACCACCTCTATCCAAGAAGCAGGATCCTGACTTAAAGGTGTCAAGATGTCAAACACATTTGCAAGTTATCTGCTTAAGCAGATAAAAGGGACAAAGTAGAAGAAAAGAAGAAAACAAAGGGATTTTCTTTTATGTGACTAGTTGACATAAACCTTAATTTTGTTTTCTATGTCTCTTCATTGTAGGCACTTGTCTGGGCTGAGATGCATATTAAATAACTTCTGACAGTGTGTTAAGGTGCCTACAGCATTAGCAGTGCCCTCTGGAGGCTTTTGTTTGGTCAGCAAAGAGAACTGTAGCAACTCCACTATGTTTTGATTACACATTTATACTGGTTGAGTTGGTTATTTTTAAATATTTTGCTAGCAGATCATCATCTGAACTTTGGAATTATATTCAGAAGCTGCTTGGAGAAAAACACAAAGTGCTGTTAAGTGGACATCCACAAAGTGCTACGCAAACAAATTACACACTTTCTTCCGGAGCCTGGTTTCCTATTAGTTTGTGTGTTACAACTGTACAGCATCCTGGGCAACAGGAATTCCAGTTCCCATCTCTCTTCCCCTAAGGAGCTCATCTCTGTCTATACTGACCTGGCTGTCTCTGAAAGAAACAGCTGATCAATTCAGTTTTTAGTTCTTTGTGATCAGTGACTACACTGAAAAAAAAAAATCTTTTTTATAAGGGCCTGTGTCAGATTCAGACAAGTTGATACTGAGGTAGGGACGTCCCAACATCCCTAAAATCCAGCTCCAAGTACAACTGAAATTGTTACTGTCAGAGAAGGCATCATATTTTTAAAGTGTTTCCTGGTCTAGTGCAATATAAAATAAGTGATGTTCACTCTGTTTTCGGGTTTTTTTCCTATTTTTTTATGATCTATTGCGGTCTTAAAATATCTTCCATTTGCAGGAAAAAAACTTGGAAATCATTTAATTGTTGGTAAATTACATGAAAACTGATTGCTCATCCCAAATCATCATTGATTAAGTGGTAACCCACTCAATGCAGTAACATCATCAGCATAAAGTAGAGCCTATTCATTACTGTATTTATGAGTAAATTAGTCTTCTTCATGCCTATCCTCTGCACATCAAACAAAGTATGTTTTCCAGTCAGGAGGCTCGGAGCAATGAGGACAATTACATGCCAAGAGTTCTGACTTCTGGTCTGAGACCATGCAGGGACATCTATGTCATCTCTAGGAAGTTGCCTAAGTCTTCATTGTTAAAATTGCGCTAATAATATATACCTCACCAAACTGTCATGCATATAAATTAGTTAAGGAAACAGATTGCAAGTTGTCTGTCAAGCTGAAGCTTGTACTTCAGCTGAAGATACGAAAGGGCAAAAGGTACAAAATCAGCACTAGCTTGTAGTATAAACACACACAAAAAGTGTGAATAGTGTCAGTTATATTCTTAGATGGACCTCACAAATATTAAATAACGAGAAAAATAAAAATCAGAAAAATAAACCCATTAAAGAAGAATGAATTAGAAAAATTATAGGGAGTTGGTTGACTTTATCCACATTTAGAAAAATCTGTAATTAACTATCCCATGGCCTGTTTAGAGGCTTGGCATTTGTAAATAAACACTGTGTGGAGCTATAGAGCTTGTTCTTCCAGAAATGTAAGTTAGAGAGCATCAAAACAGCAAAATAAAAGGGGAAGTGCTATATGAACCTCTGCTTTTTAGGCTACACTCCAGTAGTCCCATTTTTTCAGCCACTGAACCATGCCAACCTTTCAGCAGTTCCTTGACAGAGTTAAATAGACATTTTCACTTGTTTTGGGTGATACAATCTTAATAAAAAAAGAGAAGCATTTCAGCTTTTGTAGACCATACCTGCAAAACTACGGAGTGGGAAGAAAACTGGTTGGAATGCTGGCAGAACAAAATACAATTCTGTACACCGATGCTTACTTGTTTTGGTAAGCATGGTATGTATCATTGGATGCCAGTTTTCCAGCTCAGATATTGCTTTGTGACTTGGCTTAATAGTTTTAGTAAATAAAGGACAATTAATGCAAAATATGGGCATGCTCAGGCAGAAATGTTTCTGTTTCTTATCTTTTTGGAATCATATGATGAAACATAGCACCAATTGTTCTTAAACAATCCTGGGAAATATAGGTTTTAGAGTGACTGGCATATTTACAGTCTTATTAAGAATAATTAGTATGTTTTATTAAGGATACTACATTTCCATATTAAGAGTTATTTTTCTGGTTTACTTATGCAGGTCAACAAAAATTGCTGGCCAACCCCTGAATATATTGAAATAGTCTCAGTGACTGAAAATACGCATACGTGATAAGAGGACAGATGTAGCAAGATGTTTAGTCAGAAGACTCCAGTTTAGCAAGCATGTGTTTTAAGTGCTGCCTTGACTCACATTGGCTTCAGTGGTACTTAAAGACATTAAACACTTTAGTACTTTTAGTGTACCCTATTTTTTATTCACACATTGAAAATTAGTAAGTATGGTTTTAATGCACTCCAAAACCAGGGCTACCCTAGGAACTCTTAAAACTTTTTAAATCATTGGTGGTTTGCCCTAACAAATGCCAACTCAATATTGCTTTACTGGTAGTAATGAAAATGTTATTTTATCAATGTGTAAGTTCAAGGTGTTCTTGTCAGTTGGACACTGTTGGCTGTTCTCACCCATTTTATGTCCAAAAGGGCAACAAGAATGACCTCAGAACTGCAGGCTGCTGGCTAGGATCTGACTCAGGCTTAAGCTCAGTGAACAGGATGTGGAAAATTATTGTACATGACCTGAAAAGGACTGCAAATGTGAAAGCACATGTAAGACGTGAGTGTGGGCATGTGTATGTTTCACTATTGACCTTCAAGACTGCTCGGCCAGAGAGGAGGAACTGGATCACACCGCCTGCATGTCCATGCTTATGTGTGCGTGGTTTGTGTTTACATCAGAATCACGGAATGAATTGATGAGGCAGAAACATTGCAAAATCTAGGAAATTTGTTGGAGAAAGTATGAATTAGGATCTGATACTCACTGTCCCTTCCAGTATAAGACCTAGGGAACATCCTTGCCTTTGGGTAGGTACTGATTAAACAGAAGGAGGGAGTCAGTGGGTACACTTGTTGAGTAGGCTGTTATGATGCAGACATATGTTTTCTTCTCATTTTATGATTTTTTTTCCAAAATTGATGGATCAGCCAGTGTTTATTGTTCCTTGAAGACCACGAAGAAGATTGCATAAAGGGTAAAAATCATAATGCCCAGAATCAAAATCACTGTCATTTCTGTCACCACTGTTTGGGATGCATGATGCATAGTTCGTGAGCAGACCCCAACACTAAATGAGGCAAAACTCTCATGCTTCATCCACAGTATCCAATGATCTTCCTTCAGCTTTTACTCAGACAACACATTTCAAAATGCCATGTTTGTGTTCTTTGATAGAGTATCAATTTTTATCCAGAAACCATAGACAGAATTCTAATTACTCTCTATTGAAATGAAAAAGGAAACCTTAGTGACTCACCAATTACAAATTAGTTTCTAATAGATGGATTTGCAAGACTTTCTGTTTAATTCTTCTGACAGATACTGTGGGAAAGGCAAACAGGCAAAACTGCTCCTGTAACCTTTGCTTTTTCAGCTGGAAAAAATTACAAGCTTGCAAGGCTTGTAGGCATGCACAGGACATGCATAGTTGAAGCCAGTAGAAAAACTTAAGTGTATGGATCTAGTGCTTGAAACAGTTCAGTTTTTGCAGCTACCAGTGAACAGAAAGGGACTTGCGAGAGCTCAGTGCCCCTCAGGATTTATCTCTAGATATACAGGGGAAAACCAGATATGCTGTAGCTCAGCAAAATCTGGAGAAAAGCTAGATTTAAAGAAGTGCTTGTTCATGTGCACATGCTGTCTTGAATCATGTGACATTCTTGGCCTTGTGAGATCTCTGTCTTGTGATCCTCTTCCCTAAGTTTTTGTAGCAATTTTGTAACAATTGGCATTTCATCCCCCTTTCCTTCATACTCCCACTAAGAACTGGGTATCAAAATACGCATCTTGCTGAGATAGCAAAATAAAATGCCCATGTTACAGGCAGAGCCCTGCCCTATGTTGCAAATGTGACTGTAAAGGTCTGAAGAGAAGCTTCCAAAAGCGACGCAAAAATCTGAATTAAGGAGCTAAAAACTGAACTTCTACCAGTAGAAGGTACAGAAGAGGTATAGAAATACAGGATTTTGCACCAAGGACAGGATGTTATAATTTCATTATTGATGAAACAGGTGGAGCCACTTAGCAATCTGGTGTTTCAACATGTAAATGACAGGTAAAATACAAGTCTCCCTCATATCAGTAACGATGGAAGGTACCACTGTTATGCCTGTTTGACAAGAGCTAGGTGTCATTAAACCTGTAAGAACACTAGAGCTGGATTCTGAGTATCTGTTAAAAAATGGATACATGCTGCTAGTGCACAACAAAGAATATTTTAAAAAAATAATAAAGAAAAACAGATCTTGCAGTGGTATTGTTGTTTTCCCTCAATGTTTCCCACAAGAAGCAACTCGTGCTGTTAAGCCCTAACACACACCCAACATCCCTGGACAGAGCACAGTGCTTAGGCATCGGACAGCTTGTCTGATTGTATTTATAGAGCCTGACTTGAAATGGCACACTAGTCAAATAGCATAAAATATTCGGATCTCTGTATTTGTAAAATAAAGTCTTTAGAGACTTACCAGCAAAAAAAAGGATTGTTGCAGACGTCATCCAGGCAGTGGTACTCTGACTCAGTTGATGTTAGTTATGTAGGTAAAAAAGTTACCAAATGTGTCTTAATTTTATTTTTACTTTTTCTGTGGCTGTTGGCACATACTGATGAAGAGAAATACGAAATATGCAGAGGAGAGCAAGGGGAGAGGACAGGAACCAGGCAGAAAGTAGAACTGACAACCATTAGTCTAGCGTACGAAGAAACTTTTACTAATTTGCTAACAAATTCCTTACTGGAGACCCCATTGAAATCCTGTTGCTGTTTGAGAAATGCAGTGTGCCAGGGTTAAGTGCCCAACAGCCACAGTAGGGCTTAAATAACTGAATAACAACTGAATTTACTTAGCTAGGAAACTATTTCACAGCCTTAGCAAAACATGCTGCAGCTTTTCAGCAGCCTACTCCCTGTTTTGCAGGAGCGGAAGTATCATCATCACCATCTGTTATTGTCTTTTTTTAAAAGTACTTGCTTTGTTTTTGCATGTTTTTGCATGTTTTGCCATGTTTTTTTTCTGAAAATTATGGGATGTTATTATGTGATTTTGTTTCTAATTCTCCATTACTCTGTTTCCTATTAGGTCTTTCTGTAGTACTTGAGCTGATAATTTATTCAACTGAAAATCACTTGGATCCACATCGTGATAGATTGTATCACCTTCTCTATGCTGAAAGGCCTTCCCGGAGCATGGTTGCTCAGCAAACGCAGCACTACTGCAAGGAGGAAGGTCTCTACCACTTACAATTGCGCTGTCAGACCTACTGATCTTGTGGTCTGCGACATTGTGAGAAGTAGCAAAGTTGCAAAGTCATGCTATGTAGCTGTCAGAAGCAGCTCTGAGATGGTATCTCGTTAGAGTTAACCAATTTTGCTTTGAAAAAGGGAGAAGTTAATAGGTCACTAAAGCATGTAACCAGTCTGCCTAGCTTGAGGTAAGATCTGTTAGCAGCAGTGTGGTCAGCTCAGCAGAGCTTAACTACAGAGAAGCTGGGACAACTTTTGTTTCTCAATTACTTTCATATTTTCATTGAGAAACATCCATTTGAGTGGGTACAGGGATCAAGTCGGCTGTATTTCTGCTCAGAGTTTTCTAAATCTCTGCTCGGAGCTCAGTCTGTTCCTGCTTGCCTAAGGAAAAAGTTGTGCTGCTGTGTAAGGAAAAGCAACTGGAAGTTAATTGACTTCTAATTTTTGTTTACAGACAGTTATACTTGAGTATGAATACAATAGCTCTATGAATCTATGCCTCCCTATTGCAAAAAAAAAAACCTCTTTAAAAACAGCAACATGCAAGGCTGTAGTTAAATAGGACAAGTTAAAGCAGAAGGAGCACAGATACTGCAGAAGTGGCTGTTCTAAGAATAGGATGCACAGGAGATGTCCTGCTCTTGTACAAAGATGATTGCTATTAAAACTAGCAATAATGAATTTGGGATGTTTTACAGAACAAACTCCTCATTGCTAGGGAGCTACATGCAGCAGTAGGCTTTAGCTGCCCTGGCCAGCCTCATCAATGACCCCAGAAACACATCCTCTGCACATGGGCCCAGGAGCCCCCTTTAAGCTCATGTCCAGGCACGCAAACCTTGCCTGAGCTGAGCTCTAGGTAGGTCTGTGCCCAGCCCTGTCCCCTTGCATCCTGACTAACTGCTTTTTCATGGCTGGCCCTTGGCCAGATACTGTGTTGTTGCTTCACTAATTTAAAAAGCCATGAAGTCAGCTAAACAAGTCCCTTTCACAGGAAATTCTATGCTTCTTACAAAATAGATCAGATGACAAATAGAAAATTCAGTACACAAAAGTAGTCTTAGCCTGAACTCATACCCAAAACAGGCCACCTTGTTCCTTCAGAGAGCGGCACTTTGAGTTTTCAATGCAGTTACTACTACTTTTTTCAGGAGGATAGTCAGGTATTTTTCTGCTGCTTTTAGCAGCAACTGTTTCCCAAAGTTAGTAGTTCAAATAAACATGGTACTGTGACACTGGGGTGAATGGCCTGCTGTTTGGGCAGACACTTTGTTAAAGCAGGTCCCTGCATTCAAGTATATTTGCTGCAGTACAGCTTGCTGTACTTCAGCGAACTTCCGTAAATGCATCACATCTGCTTATACCAAGCAGGTTGCAGTACTGAGATCTCCAGTTCCCAGTTTTTGGAGAAAAACAAGCACAACCTTATCCTGTTGTCTCAGCCTTCCAAAAGCCAGAGGAGGAACCTCTCTTGTCATGAACAAAAGTGGATTATTAGTGTTAAAACACTAATAAAAAGAAAAGTTCAACTTAAATATAAAAAAGTTATATTTAAATTCAAAAAAATTAAAGAATTAGGCTGAAAATACAAGCTAGATTCCCTAACTCAATTCCAGTTTTGTTTCCCTTAGCTCCTTGTGGCTTTTTTTGCATCAACAACTTTCAGGGACGTTCATAGTCAGAAGGAAGAGTTTAAACCAGGTTGTGTCACTTTTGCCCCCTACACTGTCTTGCTGCAGACCATCTAGCACAATTTGTTTCAAATGCTTTTGTAGCTGCTTTTCACAGAGCATGTGTATCTTCATGGCACAAAGCCCAATTCTGCAAATAGCCACTTGGCATTGTGCCTGCGAACAGCACACACGTGCATTAGCTGGCCAACGCCTGCAGAATCAGAGCAGCAGGCAGGGCAGTAGCTGATCCTTGTGCTCTGTATGAGTGCTCCCACTGTCAGACAGCTGTGAAGTGAAAGGCTGGTGCAGAGCAAGCCTGAGCATCTACTTACACATAGGATTAACTAGCTCAAAGTGGTCGCCACACAAGACTGAAGAATAGTTTGCCTTGTTCCCTATTCCTGTTCTGAGGCTTCTAGTTTCTAAACCAGCGGCACGCTCCTTTATTAGAGCATTTACTTCATGACACTGCAAGATGAGACCTGTTTCTCAGTTTGTTCTTGTCCTCCTGGGAAAAACCCAGATTTGAACAACTGTCAGGCCAGACACTAAGGGCAAAACTTTTTGTTAAAACAGACTTTTTTTTTTTTTTTTTTTAATTATAGGCCTAAGCAATCAGAGTCTTTGAGTGGGAACTCAGTAGTGGATAACTGCTGATTGTTACTCTTGTTTTTTAAAGGACGTTATAAATGAAACTTAATACAGGCAACACTTACTAGGTGGGAAATAATGTCTCAAAAGTTATAACTCCAGGAAAGCTGGTGTCCTCACAGGTATAGACTTCAGCATGTGGTGAAAGCAGTTTGTGTGATCTTTAAGACAGGAGGGCAGAATTGGAGATCTCGTGATTACCATGCCCAGGGCCCCGATGTCACAAGACCCAAGTCATACCATCTCTTTTATAAACTTGTTGAGCTCTAGCTGTAAACAAGTTTGGGTTTTGCTCTACTGCTTTCACTGAAAGGCCTGTTCTGAGCCTCCCTACTCTAAAACTCTCAAAAAGCCTAATCTCTACACTGCATTTAGCACAGAGCCACTTGATACCTTCCTTTCTATGCCACTATTGACTTTTAAACAACTCCTTTCCATCCTGGTGGACTATTCCTCCAATAACCTAAATAAGATGTTTTTCTTAACAGCAATCCTGTCTTCCTTCTCAGGCAGGCAGGCAATGTCCAAGGAGTACTCAAGCACTACAAAGGGCAATGACAAAACGTGCAACTGTGCAGGCTTGGAAACAGGAAGCTTAATTGTCTCAGTTACGATCTTCTTTTGAAATAACATACCAAGGAGCAAGTCATACATGTAGCCCCCAGAGCGGGAGCTAAGTTATGTATGCATTTGTGCTGCTGTAGCTGACAGGGTACCTGAGGCAAATCAATTAAAGAATGAAGCTGAAAATATGCAGCAAAGGATGCACGACTTACATCAAGACCCATCACAGAGAAGATGCATGGGTTGATGACCTTTGACTTGAGAAAATACTTGGCCTTCTCTAACGGGGACTGTGAGCCCATCTGTCTGATTTATTTTTCTAACAACTTCCTGCAATTCTTCATAACTTTCCCTATTTGAGTCAAGAACCTTTCAGCTTCTGCCCGTTAGCTGTTCTCCTGTCAGTCAAGACATGCAACTAGATCTCCATGTTTCAGACTGTAGCCAGTCACCTGCAAGCACCAGGAACATTAAGTTGTCCCAGTGCAGTTTGGCTTCTAGCTTAATGGTGCCCTTCTCTGAGGTATCAGAGGTTAGGCAAGGTCCACAGTGACTAACTGAGCAGGGCTTGTGCCCTGAAATGCTCCCAGAGTATGTCTGGTTCAAAACTGTCTTGACTGATGCAAGAAAATTTTTCACATTCTTGGGCTTCTTCCACCTTCCTCTCTCCAATGTGGAATACAACTCAGCATTGTGGAAATCCTGGGAATACCTGACCCAACCAACTTCCTCCCTGTGGAGGTGACTAGGGGTCTGATCTTCTATTCTCTTGCAGCAGTTGTCATATACATTTTCTGTTCTGGAAAACCAAACAACTTTGTGGAGGTGAATTTTGAGGCTTGCTAGAAAGAACATGAACAATCCTTCATACCCTGTAACACAGGGGCAATTAAGACAACTGATCCAGGGGTCTCTTCTAAAATTAAACTGTTAAACCTATGTCAACAGCAGAATGTATGGGAAGGTGGAAACTGTTACCATTTACAGCATATACTAATCTTCATACAGCTCTGTGAAATTTAGACTCTCATGTAAATAAACTTCTCAACTAGGAATTCACCAGATTCTCCATCTCTAAGTTTGCTGAATCAGGTTCTGCTCCTGGCTTTAAGCATTTAAGTAGTCCAGAAGCAGTCTCTGTCTCTGACATCTTCTCCAGTATCTCAGCAAGGGCTGCACTCTGTGGTTTACATTTTACTTCACAACTCTGTAGGAGCATGAGGTCTGTGTTTGGCAGACATACAGAAAATCAAAGACTTTGCATGGAGGTCTAAGTATGTTGCTTTTGCTCAGTAAATTTACAGATGTCTTGCTACCTCAGTTTTCTTACCAGTCTGAGACAGCTCCCCAGACTAGGGTTGCAGTATTTTGGAGATATACAGAAGCATGCCTCAGCAGTTCATGGCTTCTTATATGAACTAGGAAATTCTTTGAGCTCCCAGACCTTCATCTGACTTTACTATTCTTATGAAAATTCTGGGTCCCTCTTGAAACAAAAATTGTTGACCTTCTCCTGTTCCCTTTTCTGTCCAAAAGCTTCTCCTTTCTCAATGATATTCTGAGGTTTATATGTCTCTTTGCCAATATCTGGCTTCTTTATTCTGCCAGGTTTTACTTCACTGCTCCAAGAATACAAGGTGGAAAGAGTTACTTTACCATGTCAGTGTAACATTTTGATATAGCTGTTGCCAAGCTGGAGCATTGTTAAGACTGACACTTGTCTGGTTTAGACTTAGAAGGAAGAGTATGTTCATCATCTCACCTTAAAAAAGGTGGATTTCATACACAAATGTAGTCATCCACTACCACAGCAATCTTCTTGCTATCAACATTTCCACTGCAATTAGAACTCCAGATTTTTGACTAGACAGATTCCCCACCTCACCCCAGCAAGTCCTGTCTTCACCAACTGAGATTCATGTAATCATCTTACTCCAGTGCTTGAGAAACATGCATGTGTAAGGAATGCACTTAAACCCACTCTTCAAATTTCTACTGAATATGGTTTGGTTTATTTCCTTATGTAAAGTGGCTTCTAACACAGACTTTGCATGAAAAACATTTCACTTCTCACTTGGAAAAGCCCATTAAGGAAAGAGGGTTGTGAGTAAACAAACATCATCTGCAGAAAAAGGGCAGTAAACATAAAAGCCAAAAGTAAATACATCTGAACTTGATTAATGTTTCTTTCAAGTGAGCTTTTAAAAATGTTTGCATGGTGCACTTACCTGTGTCAGCTACTTTTTACCATATGGCTGCACGTTGAAGGTGAGTGAAATATTACAGTGCACTGGCTATAAAATAGTATTTCAGGGCACACTTGACAACATGCTGAGGAAAAACAGGATGCCTTGTCAAACCAGATGTCAGTCATTGATCTGGGGTTGTACTTTCAGGCTGTGCTTTCATCAGAGTGTAAGAAAAGTCAGATAATTACAAAGGATATGGAAGATAATTTGAACAATAAATTTACAATCAAAGGTCACTTTGGATTAGAAGGGACTTCTAGAGGTCACTTAGTTGACTCCTACCCCTGCAGGAAGAAAACCAACTTTGAAGTTAGATCTGTTCCAGTAAAAGTGATTCTTATAGACATGGTTTGTAGAACCTTTCTCCTTTGCTATTTTGTGGAGTAGAAAGATATTGGTTTTGGTGGCAAGCAGCACATTTCTGTCAGGTGAAGGAAGAAATTCTGTAAGAAAAGATGACTGCACCATTTCTTCAGAAAGACATAGGTTTTTGTTCATTGTCAATCCAAACCTCTAAAAGGCATTTCCATCTGATCCCAATAAGCCATGATCAGAATCAGCTGGCAGTTTTCTGTTATGCAGACTTACTTTCCAACTGGCCATTAGAAATCGCTCTTCCACTTCAGTATTTTTGCAGAGATATTGACATCCAAAGGTATTATTGTTAACTGTTGCTTTCAGCCATGTCTGTGCTCATGGAAATCAAGTAAATGGAGTAGGTTTAGGCTGTTGCTGGTATGAAAGTGAACATGGTACAAAACAGAGCTAATCTTACTCTCCTCTGTGCTCCTAATCACAGAGCAAACTGCAACTCACAGATGCTATAAAGGCTGCTGTGTGAGAAAAGTCAAAGTGAACCTACTGCAAGCCCTTAAAATCTATGGTAAATAGCAGAGGTGAGAAATGAGACTAATCACCCAATTGTCCAGCTGCTCCTGTGCAAAAATGGCAAATATCTCTCTCGTAGTAAAGCAGATCAGAGGACTGCAAAAGTAGCGTTCCTTAGCCAGACAAGAAGAATTCAATACTTAAAAAATATTTTTTATACTTGCTTGTAAAAAATGATCATGATTAAAAGTCAGTGAACTATGGTTTTGATGACCAGTGAGTACATTCTTTACACATCTTTCACTACAAACATTCTATCAATTTTAACTGAGTCCATACCTTTATACAGTACACTAACATGCTATTGGTTATGACATTCTCCTAGTTGGAAAAAACATATGTAGATTAATAGAGGAGGCATGTATCAGAAAAGATAACAGAAGCCTCCTATGCAAAGTATCAACTATGCCACCCTAAAACGCGAGTTGAGAGTGTAAATTTTAAAGTCAGTCCCTATAAACTAATCTTTACATCACATCTAAAAACATCTAACATTTTATAGTCTAGTAATATCAGCTCTCGACTCAGTGTAAACTTCAAACTATCAAAAAACCCCCAGAAACCCTTCAAACATTTTGCAGGCAGTTTATCTGTATCTGAAAACTCTTCAGCTGTTTCAAGATAACAGCATGTAAAACAGTAGCTGAAGCAGAAAGAACAGAGACTCATTGTATCACACTCCTATCACATGCTCAGTAGTTCACAACTCACGCATGGATTTGTAGACACAGGTAGTCTGGTCAAGCTGCTGACAAGCTAACTTTCATATACTGAGATGTCACAATCATCCTGATTTATTTTTATTGCAGTTCATAAGTGTCCAGTGAGAGCTGGCAAAAATAGAAACTTGTAAACCAAGGTACATTTATGGGTATTCTTACGGTTATTACAGTAAATAGTACTATTGCTCCCTTAATAGGAGATGGAGTGGATAGGGCATAGGACTGCTGTGCAAAGCTGAGCTGCCTCTGCCTGGGGATGCCAGGTCAAACATTTCAGTGTACAGACCATTAAGAGGGAAAGCAGGATAGTGTTTGCTATGCCTGTAAAATGTGCAGAAGTGCTGCCCACACCTGTTCTTCCCTGCCCACACCAAGGCAACATTTACTCGTCAGCAGAAGGTAATGTCAGGATAACTTTAATTTCCGTAAGGAATGATGATAATCACCATAATTTAATTTCAAAGGCTGTGATGTACTATTTATGTTCATCCATATAAATTCCATTTACATTACTTCCATTTTATGATTATGAGAAAAAAAAAGAAATAGACAAATGTAAAAGGAAGTCCTTCCAAGAGCACAGTGGGTCAGATTTTTCACCATGGCTGACCAAAGGGGCTCATAGTTGCCAGTGGAGTACAAATCTGTCAGAAGGAGAAATTGCTTGACCTTATGCACTGACGCTTAAGTATTGCTAGGTGGTGTGAGCCAGGGCCATCCCCAAGCTGCTTTGCATCTGAGATAAGCAATGCTTCAAGAAGCTGCCTCTAATTCTCTGATATCTACCTGATTTGCCATGTCAGCAAGGACATAGGAAGCCTGGTGCGGATTTGTCTCAGCTGAATCCCATGGCTACAAATGAGTATTTAAAGGTACAATACATAGATATTAAAGCAGAGGTAATAACAGAGAGAGATTTGTTTTTCTCTTCCACAGGTAAAATGAACAGCAGCCCTGCTATTTAAAATCAGCTATCCTGGTGAAACAGAAGGTCTGAATGCTTTCTGGTCTTACAGCAGCACTGTAGGTCCACTTTGTGATGGAGTAAATACCTGCAATGTGGCACTGGAGAAGCAGCTCTCATCTAAATCCAGAGCAAGTGCTATGAAGAAAACTTTAACCCTACTGATACAATATTTTTTGTGAAACATTGCACTCTTCCAAGAGCAAGATAATGACAGATGTCGTTCCCATGTGAACACCTTTCTTCAATCTTGTTACATCTATGTTAGGAGAAAATAGCTCACCAGAGCTCTTTGAAAATAATATGACAAATCCTATGCTTCACTATCTGATGACTATCTGAAGTGCAAGGTCGTTTCCTGTTGGGTGTTCTTTTCAAAACTGAAACTGTAGAAGCTATGCCCAGCTCATAGTGTATTTGGAGTTGAATGAGGCATTTTTAAGCATTCCAGTAATAGGAAGTAAACCAGGTAAGTGCCTGGTATGGAAAAAACTCATCTTTTCCTCTGAGAAAAAGTAAAATTACTGTTTAAAAATAGTCAGTGGAGAAATCCATCTGAGCTTCATTTTCACTTTTGCTTCCAAATTCCTCCTAAAGAAAATTCTGTTGAGTAATCAGTTCAAATGTAAAACTTCTTACTGTCATGTGGCATGGCATCACAGTTCATGTTTTTTTTACCTGACTTACTTATTGTGTTTTACATAGACTGTGCATTAAAATTCTCATCTGTGACATAATGTTGATTTACATTATGTGTTGGGATTTTTTTTTTTGTCTGTCCTTTGATTTAAGTTCAACCTCTTATTGCTTTTGTGGTATGAAATAACCTCCATCTATTGCCATGCTGGTGGGTACTTATGGTAATTTCCAGTTTAATATGTTGGAAAGTTTGGAAATGAGGTACAGGCCTGTAATGATGTCTCCTCCTGAAAGACAACTGTTTAGACATAAGATAGCATGTACAGCTTTTATTCATATTCCCACAATGTTTGAATCCAGGCACCATCCCCAAAACTGGAACAGTTAATAAAGGCATTCTTAAACAAAAATTCCTTGAGCAGCAGTAAGTCCAAAAGTAAAGCGTATCAAAGGCACTCCAATAACCTTTTCACAGTGGTAAACCACATTTAATGACAACATAATTCTCAGTAACTTCAAGATATAGCATCTGAAGAGGCATAGCTTTGCATTGCTGCAGTGCCAATAAATCCCCATGAGTTCACTGTTCATCCCAAAGCTAAAGTGCTGTAACGTTGAAGTCCCCAAAAACAGATGCAAAAAGTGCAAATTACGGCATGTGAGATGAAGAGTTTTCACAGACCCACACTCCCACTGTCCCTTGAAGCTGTGACAGTTGATAAGTATAAAGCCTCAGTTTGAGAGTTAAAATCATCTCCTTAAAGAAAGAAAATGCAATAGTGTTATTTTTAAAATCTGCAATAATTTAAGCAAATAAATAGCCTGATTTTAACAATAGCCTCATAGCAAAGAGTGAAAGCTCTGTTTTCATTGTATGCAAGCTTTTATGGGCCATGCTGAAGCTACAATGGCTCCTTGAAGCGGACATTAATTACAAAGACATCCTGTTCCAATGTTTTCAGAGGGAAGAGTTCTCTCTCTTTTATCTGTGGTCCAAATTCTGAATTTTCTATTACATCAAAGCTGTCACTGACTATCAGCTCTATAAATGAAATAACAAAACTGAAATCTGGTTAGATAGCATCCACGTGAATGCTTGTTAGTAAAATTTGTGCATCTGAGTAAAAGTTTGCAGAACTGGGACTACAGTGATGAGGTCAAATGTCCTACATCTTCAGTGCTGGTATGGCTTGAGCTGTAAGCTAAAATGATAACAGGAACAATCCTTGTTCCTGTAACCAGGGCCATGTGGGTCATTTCCAAGGCTCTCTGGTAAAGTATCTGTGGCTTTTATGCTTCAACTATCTACTCATCATGGAAAAAAGGTTCTTTCCAGTGTTTCTTAAAAATATATAATGATGAGAAATAGAAGTGTTTGTCATATGACTTACTGTATGTTGCACAAAGATTTTCGGTCATTAAAATGAAGAAGTAAAACAAAACCACAAAAAGCAGCTACCTCTCCTTTAATTTCTTCATTTCACTAAGTACACAGAGGAGGCTAGGGCCTACAAGGTGAAAAAATTCTACAACAGTAATACAAGAAGCCACAGGAAGCCACACCGTGCTCAGGCTCAGACAAGTGCACTGGAATTGTGTCCAGACACGCACCAACGCTATGCTCCAGATTACTGCTTGCCTTGAGCTTTTCTTCATTTATACGTGGCATAATTCCACCAAAGTTTCACACCGTCATGTGAAAGATAAGAGGCTGCCTTTGACTACAGCAAGTGCTGATTTCTCAAAGGTGAAAGTGTTTTTCTGAAAGTGTCATTTTGACTGTAATATCTACCAATGGAAGTGGATTGGGCAGCTGCAGGTAAGATACAAGCACTACAATCTGAGGTGATATGGGAATCAGTGAATTCATGCCCTCTCTCTCCAATCCCTAGTGTTCATTTCAGCCACAGAAGTTATTTTTTAAACTGGTGACTTCCTGATGTGGTTTTTTTTGGCAGCAAGAAACACAGGTGGCTTCTAAGGCAAATCCTGTCCTTGGAAAAGCCCGAAGCCACCTATGTGTTCAGAAACTGCTCTGTATTGTTTCTCCAGGCCACTCAGTCAGCTGCATCACAGTTTTGCTCCAATTTTGCTCTTTGGGGGAGAATCATTCCTATGACCAGAGCACATTACGCAGCCTCAGGGCTGGCCTCAATAGGCTGTGTTAAGATCTGCATGGACACCAAGGAATTACAGCTGCATGCAAGAGCACCATACCCAACACTGTCCACAGCCTCTCTCCTGACAATACATTAACCCATCAGACTTTTATTTATAGGCAACAAAACTCATTTATATAAGTAGGTATTTTAAGAGCTTTCTTATATTGCTTTATGGTTTTCTATGATGGTTTCTTTTTTTTTATTTTCTTTTTTTTTCAGTTCAGTTTTAGTACAGGACAGTTATATTTATCCTGGATACTTTTTTAGGCACTACCTTACCTCTGCAATGTAAAAATTTATGGATGTCCAAGAAAGATGAGAAATGGGTCGGTGGATGAGCTAGTATTCTAGGTAAGTGAGGTATCATTTTATTTTTTGCTAAAAACCTGTGGCCTGAGTCAAAAGTATAACAGACTATTACCATAAAAATCTCGATGCCTTCCATAACCACCAGCTTTCTGTGTGTATCCTACTCAGCTTGAGGCTACTATAACTACAGTTAGTATACAGAGGCATATACTAAGCTATGTATGTAAGCTATGTGTTCCTCAGTGAAAGGGAACAAATATTTATAAATGTTTACATCCCCTGTCAGAAACTCATAACCTTAGATACTACATTTTTAGAAAACTGAAGAAAAGTCAAATTTAAACTCAAACTTGACTCTATTTTGATGTAACATTATTCAAGTTACCATCTACAGATTTTAGCTGTAAGAAAGAAAAGGCTGTAAGCATAAATATAGAAAACCCTGTGACTTACTGTTCTCATCTTTCAGGTTAGGGTTCAGTTTTCTTTTCCTGTCTGTTAAAGTAAATATATACAAATTTAGCTTAAACTTTTCTAGATTTGAAAGAAACAATACAATTCAACAAACTTTTAGATTAAACTGAGCTTTAAGCACATTTAAGTTTATTATTAACTCATACTGAATACATAAACTTCTCTACACTTCTTTACTTTTACAAATTTTGAACCAAATTCTGAAGTCCTTAATAGCAAGGCTTTCATTTCATGACAATAAATACATTTGTCCAAGTTTACTGGAGTCTTATTCATATACAAGAATAGTGCTAGAATAATAGCCTGTTTGCTTTATTACTTCCCCACTTGCAAACAAGGAAAGAAACACTATTTGTAACAGTCCAGTACAGCGTACCATTTTAGTTATACAGCTTTAATGGAGACTGAAAATAGAAGTTCTATGTCATATGCTGTGGCTACGGTGTCCTTGTAGCCATGAAGAAAAACACCATTCAAACTGTGTTTTTACAGCCCTCCTTACCAAAGCCAAAGATTGTTTGTGTTCTTTACAGAATAGTTAGCTGGTCAGATAAAAAAGACATATCTTCCCATATACCTTGTCTCACATAAGTAACAATGTGAGGAAAACAAAATCCAACTCAAACAATCCAAGATCTCATTTTAGAACAGACCGCATCCAGAAACAAAACGTGACCAAAGCACATAAGCATGCCTAGAGTTACTAAAATTTCCAAAAGGTCATTCACAGGGAAAATAAAGAATAAGTGAAAAGATCCACCATCTGAAGTAAAATATACCTTTTTTCAGTTGCCCATTCTTGAGTGATTTTCTCTTTTGAAAGATTACTAGTGCAGAGGGAAGGACAGCTACCATCACACATGTGGGGATGATAAACAAGATGAAGGATTTTTGTCCACTGTACTGTGTACTCATTAAAGCTGTCAAAAACATGAAAAGAAAGTAAATTTATAACTTACAAAACAGGCATTGTTTACGAAGTCATTTGTTCTGGTTCTCCAAAGTCTTGCTCTGACTGAACAAAAAATTCTTAAAATGTATCCATGTAGTGTTTTACACTCATTTTATGAATACTTTATTCTGCAGTATTACTATAAGCAGCTTTAAAAAAAAAATGAGTCAGGTCTCTCATTTGTATGGCATTTGAGTGAGCACTACTGCAATTTATCTATATCCCATTTGAAGAACAATTAATTAGAAGTCTTGATCAGGGAAGACACCCATGCAGATTAAAGAATTTCCATTGTACTGACAGACAAATAATGGGAGCTACTCAAAAATAAAAATATACAGAAAAATGACAGACTGGCTTGTTGGAGTGTGAGCTAGCTGCAGCTTCAAAGGCATAAATAATACCAACTTCTTTCTTTTCCAGAGCATCAATAATACGTTGTTTTCTAGAACCGAATTCCAGTGATGGACCATAGGACATGACGCATGTACAAACACTCTCTGTCTTGTACAAGTTCAAGGTAATACAAACCTGAAGTGGAAATGTGAGCTGAAGTTTCTCCATTCAGTTCTTTATTCCAGAACACGCAGCTGTAGTTCTCACTCATGTTTGGTTTGAAAGTCAGGATGCTGGTGACATTGTAGAGGCCGTCTGTGGTCAGCATATAGGTGGTGTTTGCAGATCCAGTGATATTGAAGTTCTTCTCATTTTGCCAGAACACCTCTGCCAGAGGAAAGCCTTCTGACTGGCACATAAAAACAAACTTGTCTTCGTCTTCACCTGGTTTTCTCATTACTTGAGTGTTTATTCTCTTGTAGGATGCTGCATAAGAAGAAATAGAGTGAAATTACTTTATGCAACAATAGTAATTTTCCCATTTCACTTTCCTTCCTTCACTTTAATACCGTATTTTGCTTATGGCTGTATCTGAGGTACACTTATTTGAAATGGTGAAGGATGTTTTGTAGAACTATTCAATACTTGTTATTCAGTCCTCCTCACGCCTACAGTGACAGAACTTAATCCACTACTTTACACAAGGCAGCAATTGACACTGACTTTACAGTTTATGAATAGAAAGGAAATAAGTGAAGTCTCATGGGACTCTATTTTCACTTTTTGAATATGCCACTTCAAGAAAAGGGCTGTTTTTAATGTCTGTTTTACCATATCTTATAAACAAGTGTGATAATTTCACCATATTAGAACAAAATGAACTTAGAATCTCTGTGAGGAGGAACCAATGTGGGTCTTCAAAATGGCTATGTCCATTTTTGTGTTTGACAAAGCTCATTATTTAAATGCCTGCGTGGGAAATGAATGCTGCCTTGTATCACATGGACATACAGCAGTTAGCAGGAAACACCAGAGACCTTTCAAGGAACTGGTCTATCATGCTATCAGTAACATGCGCCTCTATTACATATCCTTACTCTGGGAGCTGCAGTCACTCAGGGAATTCCCACCCACTTGGGTAGCTGCAGCAGGGCTTGTAAGTAAATTAAAGTACCTCTGAGAAACTTTTGGGGAATGGCCAGAGGCGGCCCAACAGGGCAGGGGGTCAAAGGAGAGGCAGGATTTGGGGGCCTTGGAGAAGAGGGCATGGGATGAAGGAGGAGGGGTGCAGGAGGGAGGGGGAGCAGTTGGTTTCTCTCTCTGGCACAGGCTGCTCCTAGAGAAGCTCAGCTGGCCGCTGAACTGAAGACGACAGCGCTTAGACAGCTGTTTCGCTTCACCTGGGGGCTGAGCTCGGGGTCTTTATGACAGAATTAGCAACAAATTCCTCCAAATTAATCTATTTCTACAAGCCTGTGGGAATTCAGTAGAGACATCTCAATTGATGTATACTTACATTCAAATCAGCCACTAACCTTTTACTTCCAAACTAATGTACTTGTAGTCCACGCCCTGGTAGTCAATGAGACAAAGGTATGATCCCGCATCTGTGATCTTCACACTGGTGATCTGAAGAATAGCTCGTCCCAATTTCAGTTCACTGTGCAGAAGTGTCGCTCTTCCTTTGTAATCATGATGTTGAGACAGAGGGAATGCCTTCCCATTGCGGAGTGTGTACACCTCTTTTGGTTTCGACTGGCCCTGCCTTTTTTGCTCCCAAACAACAGTCAGGAGCCCTAGGTTTAAAGAGCTGTTCACAGGGAATCTGCATTCCATAGTCACATTGCTCCCGTACTCCACAACATATAGCTGTTGAGGAACTTCAACTGTAAATAAAGCTACAGCAAGAAAAAAAAAAAAAAAGCTTCATTTGTTGTATTAAAATATGTTCTGATTTTCTTTAAACTTGGGCAAAAAGGTGTTAGGTGGTCAGGCACATGGTTACTGGTCTGACTAAAACTTTTAAGCATTTTTTGTCCTTGTTCACAGCAACATTTTTACCACATCAGTAGGTTTTATAGCAAGTCATCTCTCTTCTATATTGATTACAGAGTCTGAAAGACAAGGACATAGTGGCCAAGGGTGTTTTTTTTTTAACATTTTAGAAATAGCTTAAAGCTGAGTCAGCGATTACACAGGGAGCACTTCTATGAAATTATGACTGCTTCTCATATGTCCTGGGATTCTAGTCAAAGCAACATATTGTGGAGATAGCAAATCTAATTTCATTGTCCTTTACAAAGAGAAAATCCAATGTAACTCCTATGAAACAAACAGAGTTGCACTGGATAAACACATGTAGCTTGGAAGAATTGCTATGTAGCAATTACAGTCTTCCACAAGCCTGGGACCACATATCATTGATCCCATGTGTCTTCTCAGATGTATGCAACAGAATCACAGAAGGTATATCAAAATAATCTTCCTAGCCATTCACCAAAATCTGAAATTCATATTGTTATGAACAGTTTACCATTTTAAATTGTCATGATAAAGAAGGGTTATTTATGATACATCATTCAATATACTTTGTTACTACCTTCTGTGTTGGATGTACCATATATTGGCAGATTTAATTCATAAGCACTTGGAAATATTGATAGTGACATTCAAAAGAAAAGTTCATACATTCCTTTTATTTCATATGTTTGTGAGATACTTACCTTGCTCTTCTGGGTTTTAGCCAAGCTACTCCTGCTACAGGCATGGACCTGGGGTTTTACCTCACTCCACCTCACACTGAGGTTGTTCTACTTAACAATTGGCTTAGGTTGCTTTGGTCATCCTTCCTCTTATAGCCATGCCTGATAATGCTGGGCACCTCAGCTGTCAATACATTATGCTTTAAAGAAGCCTGATTGTGGAAAGTGAATGACACCTGTCCTATGCTCAAATAGTACACAGTGCCTCTGTAAGACATTGCAAAGCAGAGGCTCCAGACATCACTGGCTATTCATGCAAGTATCACTGGAGGTGCTGAAGCCCATGTACTGAGGGTGTAGCGGTATTTGCTGCATTGGTTCTGCTAGCAGAATTGAAAGGCAGTTTCTCTCCCACCTGAAACCACATGGAGCTGTGTTTCCAGCAACAGTATTGTGAGGATCTGGAACATTTTTGCAGGTGGATCTGAAACAAAAGTAGTATTGCATCAGAACTTGCAACAACTAATTTCTCCTGCTGAGATGGTTTAGAGCCATGCTAGCCTTCAAAGCCCATCACAGCTGAAAATCCACAAAAATAAAAACAAACACTAGGCTACTACCAGAAACAAGGAAAATCCTGATTAAAACAACCTGTGCACACACATGGACTATGAACCACTGACCTGTAGCAATGAAGGGAAGAAAACATTTCTACAACTTCACCCATGAGGCTTTCAGGATCTCTAGCTTGCAGGCAGTCTTAAATAGTCTGACAGGGCAGTGCTTTTACAACAACTTCATGTTGCAACTCTATCCACGAATGATAAAAATCAATTGCAGTTGGCTTCTCACATGCAGGAGAGCTTCATGAACATTCACAAGCAGACTTTTTTAACTGCTTGCACTAATATATATCTCATTTACAAGATTGCTAACCCTGATTTTGTTTCAACTCTGCTTTGCATGCTTTTTTGAGGATAGTTATTATCTGAGTTCTTTAACCTCAGGACCAGCAGACACCTGGAACTTAGTGTGAGGTACTGGAAATCTTGGGGTGGGTAGATTAAAGTTTGCTTCAGAATGGATTAGATTTTAAGACCTAGCACTGATAATTATTTCACTTTGAATGTGGCAGTTCCTGACACGTACAAAGTCCCTTGAATTACCAACAGTAAACCAACACCCCTAAAATAATGCAAAAGGAGAAAGTCCAGTTTTGGAGTATCTTCCTGTTCTAGTAACAAGCAATCTATTGCTCATACTTTTGTATACAGGTCAACATAACTAAAAAGAAAAAAAAGACAACAAAAACCAACCAGGGACAACATTTATAACAAAACTAATGAGATATAGATAAGAAGGAAGAATTACTTTGACTAAAACATGCTACTGTATACTAAATTAAAAAAAAAAATTGTGAAGGAGGTCCAGAAATAAGCATAAGGAAGTAAAGAAGAGAAGGAGCAATTTTAGACTTCCCCAGAGCTAGACTTACTGGAGAGTGTTTTTAATTTTACTTCCCCATTCATTTGTGGCTCAGCTTGAAACATTCCGGCTTTAATTTTCTCAGGTGCTGCATGTTCCTGACTGCTTCCATCTTTGAGCTCTCAGTACCTCAGAAAGTCAGGATTAAGCTTTATCGAATTTAGCAGCCAAAATTAGAGGACATTTCCTGGAAATTTGGACCTTAATCTTCTGATGTCACAGCTAAAGGTGACCTTTATGTTACCGTGTCACCATAACATAAAGGTGACCTTTATGTTACCAGAAGTTTTAAACTGTGTAAGAAAATAAAAATAAAGAAACCCAACAGAGCAGGAACCTAAATTCTGAGACCCAATGTAAAAGGGAACCATATGTTACCATAAAGGTGGATATGCAAACTAAAGTAAGCAGACTTATTACATGTAAGTAAAGGCTAATCACCTTTGTCAGAGGACTGACTGAGATGCCACTACTTAATGTGTGATAAATTGTAATTATTTTATCTGTATGAGAAGGGAGCTAATCAACAAGATCAGCATCAGTATCTCCATTTCTTGGATGCAGAAACAAAGATTCTATACTGCCCTGACAGACGGGTTAAATTTCACTCATTATATAGCCCCTACAGTGTTTCACAGTTAAAACTATAAAGAAATCTACTGTTGTCATTCTGCTATGCTCACTTCTCCACACAGCCTACCTAGAAGCAGGTGGATGTAGAGGGAAGAGCTCAACAAAGAATGGAACAGTATTTCACATCAATGTTTAGATCCCTGGGTTAGCTTCCCGTGTGACATTTGGTGATCAGCTGCTCTCTTTTTATAGCTCAGGGTATGCTGAGAATGCAGAGCATGTAACTTGCATAACATAGGAGATGTGACTTCATAAAATATACGTTTTACTGAGAGTAAAAGGATAGAACAAAAATAAGGGGATGCATAATCAAAGCACTAAATATTAAATATTTAATATTGCTATTGCTATTGTTATTATTATATATCAAACAAGAGTAACTTTTGCCTGACCAGATGGATTAGTGTGAGGAGAATGACATGTACCATAAATAAGTAGAAGAACTCAAAGAGGGAAAGATTTTCACATGTGATACTAAAAGCAGAGTTGTGTAACACTTATGGGGATCAGCAAGGAGCTGCATGAGAAGGATCAAGGATGTATTAGCAAGGATCTGTATTGGAAAGATCAAAGATCTATCAGCAAGGATCTGTATTAGAAGCCATCCTTCTTTATTTCCGGGATCATCAGCAGACATCAACCTGTGGCACAAATTCAGTGCAATCTACCCATGCAACATAATAACATGGCACTGCCAGGCATCCTGACACATTTCCATGAAAACGGTCTGCGCCAGCATCCAGAAGTTTATTTCTTCTGAGCTTGCAGTACCAACCATTCATGCTGTTACAGAATACCCCCCATTTTCTCCCTATCATTTATAAAACATCATATGCCGTGCCCTGCTATGCAGTAGTCCTTGTACACAGCAAACCTAACAAGCTTGCACACAACACCGTCTTTTTTTCCCTGTAAGCAAAAGGCCATTTCTAAAGTGTATTCATCATCTGTCTGTTACAGCTTCATAGGGAATATAACAAAGGAACACTGCACCATAAAAATCAGCACTCAGTGGTTCTGGCAGCAAAGTCAGGAATTGAAATCCACATGTGAGAACATGAGGAAGTCGCATGACATTTCAACAGCAATTTGGATCCTGTCAGTAAATGAATTTCCCAGACCAACCTGCAGAAGAAAAAGCAAGTTTTCACACAGTGCTGTGTGATTATGAAAATGAAGCTGAAGAAACCTTTGAGAGCTGAGGTGATGAAAACCATAGCAACAGATACCTAAAAACTGTCATGGCTTTTTATGAGTTGTAATAGCTCCAATGAGAATGTAGAGCCCAAGATTTAAAATTTCAGTTGAAACAATGAAAACAAAGGCATGGCAATATGAATGGGAAAAGAGTGGAATATAATCTCTTTTTATACAGCTTTTTTTTTTTTTACTGAAAGTACTAAGTTGAAACCTATACTTGACTTCTTTGGCCCAAAAGGAACATATTCTGACAAGTTTTCCTGATGAATACTAAATTAAATCCAGAGGGCAATGATAATAAATAGCTGAAATTCCACCGAAGGTCAAAGCAACCCTGTTTTTCTCCTTTTGGTTCAGTTGATCATGTGTATGACTTTAGTCCTTGCCCCAGCTCACATACCCACAGGGTTTATAACACTCATCTCCAAAGAAAAAGTAAATTTTGGCCAATAAAATGCATTAGTTCACATAAAGCCTCAAGCAGTTGCCCAAAATGCTTCTGGTAAGGAGTGAGAAAGATGTTTCTTCTTCCCTCTGAAAATTTATCCTTGGCATTCACAAGGATATGCTCTAGGCCACAATATTGTTTTCAACATATTATTCCATTTTCAACATAAAGTATAAACTTCATTCAGTTATGCAGACAGAAGTGAAGAGGTGCTTGTACTAGGAGAACCACATTTTATAAGGATGCTCTCAGGAGGTAAAAGTGGTGGCAAAAGAGGGAACATCAAACTCTGCTATATGCTCTAAACCATGTAGCTCTTGAGCAAAAGCTGGGATACTTCTTTTAAGGAGCTGTGCTTTGTACCTTGATGTGAACTGTGAATTAAATTATATTCCTTTCACCTGTCTATCTGAAAGATCATAATACTTTTCTTAGATAGAAGGAGCACCTTAGTATAAGACCTTAGCACAAGACCATCTGGCACCACCTTTGGTTAGTAGCCTTGCTGTAGTTGTCCCCTGCTCATTGCAGGGGGATTGGGCTAGATGACCTTTAGAGGTCCCTTCCAACCCAAACCATTCTATGAGCCTATGATTGTTTGCAACACAAGAATAACAAAGGATCCTGTGCAGGATGAATCTTCTTTATGCCATCCACTAAACAAACACAACTAGAGGCACAGTCACTGATTCAGGGACCTTATAGTCTAACAAATCATGCGTAGCACTTTCCTGGAAACACCATTTCAGCTGTTAAAATATTTGTATTCCAGCAAATGGACAGTTAAGAACAGCAAACACATTTAACATTCACATAATGACACTTTGCAGCAGTAAGCAAGGAGAGTTGTGTAAACCAAGTGCATATGTTCCACTAGAATAATCAGAACTGCTGGAAATCTAAACAAGCATACTGGCTCTTCTCTGCAGAAATCAAACATACACAGAAGTTCATAATAATTCCTCAGACCTCAGTCTGAAAGATTAAAGTATTAAAGGACTAAGGAAAGGGTACTTGGTCCTTTTAAAGATAAGTAGGTATTGCAGACAGACACTTGTTTGTACTGTATTTCCCTGCAGACCAGTTTAGCACCCTGACAGCACTTATGATGTGATAATGCTCAGTTTTAGCAGGTATAACACAGGTGTTCTTACAAAGTTCCTGGAAGATAGCTGGGCATTGCACTCCACAGCTGCGAGTCAGGAGCAGGATGGTAACATCACCAGGCTGGACAGGTGACTTGTGCCCACTTCCACACGGACTGTCAAGTGTGGTCTAGCAAACAAGGTATTGCAGGTGATCTGGAACACTGGTGAGGAATCCTGAGCTTATGGACTTTGTTACAGATTTGAAACAGCAGTCTTGCTATTGATTTGTTCATTCCTACATTCAACAATTTTTTTCTCTGCTGCTTACATACTCTGTAACATGACAGCGATCAGCTCAGATCACTCGTTTCCTATTCCTTCTTCTTCTTCTACAGCCTTTGTATTTTTGTACTGCAAAGAATAGTGTCTGCACAAAGGACAACACAATGCCCAAAAAGACAAACCCATCTGAATACCAGAAGCAATCAAGCTGTCTTAAAGTGGCATCATACTTGGCTCCTGTAGTGCAAAAGAAAGCATCAGAGCAATACCAGGCTAATGTGGCTGTGCTGCTTCTCACACCTAAGCTAGTTTGTTTTCATGTAATTCAGATCTTCCTGCATGAAAATTAGTTTTATGCTCATTTAGTTGGAAAGCAGACTATCTTCTCATACACGTGTGTACACTGCGAAAGACAGGGGTCCCAGTCACTATTTGCTTTCTTTGTCTTTGAAAGTCCTTTGTCTTCTGTGAGTCTTGCAGTTTCAAAAGCTTCCTTCCAGCACTCTCACATGTGCAAAAAGACACAATCTTTTCAACCTCCTAATGAAATTACTAAACTTATTTTCCTTTCAGTGGAGGATCCATTTAAAAAAAAAAAAAAAATTAAAGTTACAAAATCCAAGAGCAGAAAGTAAACAACAAAAAAAGCAGCATTAGATACTCATATAAGCTCCATCTGTTCTATACCTCACCATCAGAAAGAAGGTACTTCATTTCCATTCCAGGGATTTCATTTAAAAACTAGCAAAAATTAACATTTGTTCATAATCTGTTTCCCAGGCCTGTCTCAGTATGTCCCGTGGCAGTAGTCTTCTGCCCTTGTTCTCTCCAACCCACCTCACCCAGACACGCTCTCACCTGCTGTTCCTTCTCTGCTGTTGCACTCCTATTGTAGTCCCTTGTTGTCCACCTCACTATGCAGTCAGTCTGGGTCCACTGCTTTGTGCCTGATGCTCACATCACCTCTGACAGCCTGTTTGCCTAGGTGAAGCAATATCATTTCTTGCTTCCTTCTTTGCTCACCCTTGCTGTGAATTTTCACTTTTCAGTTGTTAAGCTGTCACCTGTTGTATCTTTGTCACTTTTTTGTTCAGTGTCAAATACAATAATTCTAATAGAATCTCAAATAATTTTTTTTTTTTGCCATAGATGTTAGGATAAGATTGGGTTGAAATTCTGTTACAGGAGATGTCATTAACTGCATTTAAAATAAAGCTATCTATTCTAGAGAACACATGCCTTTCAGCTCTTAGAAGCAGAACTGAACAATATAGGCTAACATTTAGGTGTGATAAACTGCAAATTTTCTTTCATATCCCTAGCTTCTGCAGAAAGAAAGACTTTTCAGGGAAGCACAAGAAATTCTTCTCTTCCTAGCCTGTGCTCCTCCTGCAAATGCAGAAGGTGAAAGTCCCCAGACTTGCTCTACAATCAAACAACCTATCATCTGCAGGTAGGAGTTTAATAACAGCCGAAAGAAAGTAAGCAGGAACATGCAGACACAAACATATACAGATTCTTTTTTCATCTTGGAACTCTTCCTCAAAATTCAGGATGACAAATTTACAAACAGCAACAACCCAATGCATAAGTTGAAGAGGCTTGCTAGCACCACTCTTCTGCCTTCGCCTGTGACAGAAGATTGAGTTGTGAGACAAGTTCAGCTTCTAAAACTTTTTATTCCCCAGGGTTTGAAGTTACATGGACCTGTATTTTAGGATCTGGGACTTATCCAGCTTCTAGTTCAGAATCAGAGTCCACTCACTACAAATCATTTGAAAATAAACTTAATTTAAGCAAATCTTAAGTGTGCAGGAAAAAAAATCTGTAATTCATCATTCAGAAATACAGTAAATATTAATTTCCATTTTAGCAGTGTTATACTCACATCAGATCTTTATGCAGTCATTGGAAGAATCAGGTTCATATAGCAGCTAAGATTTTCAAAGATTTACAAAGTTGCTCTGTCCTATTTGCATGATAGCAGCAACTATCCAGCTCTTGTTATCAGTTTAAAACATGCATTGATAGCACAACTTAGAGGCTGATCTTGTGTCACAAAACAAGTGACTGTGTTAAAAGGAAACCACCAAGTTTCTTGGGAATTTGTGAGCACTTCCAGTTTCATTTTGGCATTTCATGCTGAGCATACTCAGTGCTATGTATATGCTGAGAATCTGCACCCAAACAAATTTATACAAATCATACTGTTACATGCTCAGTTTCTGCTTTTAATTATACCCATGTATTTTTCTTGAATTTCTACCCCTTTAGAGCAGTATACAGCCTTGGCATCTGAATTTACATTTACTAGGACTGTTCTGCATCATGAAATTACCAAGTTACATTTTCTTAACTTTCATCAGATTAATTTTACAATAATTCCTTGAGAGATTACCTAACATTTGCAGAACACATTTCCTGATCATTGACATTTATATCCATATTATGAAAAAAAAAAAAAAAATCACAATGAGGGTAGTCAAACAGTGTTACCCAGCAAGATTGTGAATCTCTATCCTTGCAAATATACCAAACTAGACAGGAGAGAGCCTGGGCAATTGGTTTTAAGCAGACATCCATGGGACCTGATGAGATGCATCCATGGGTCCTGGGGGAACTGGTGGAAGAAGTTGCTAAGCCACTATCCATCATATTTGAGAAGTTGTGGCAGTATGGTGAAGTCCTCACTGACTGGAAAAGGGGAAATATAACCCCCACTTTTAAAAAGGGAAATAAGGAAGACCTGGGGAACTACACACCGGTCAGTATCACCTCTGTGCCTGGCAAGATCATGGAGCAAATCCTCCTGGAAACTATGCTAAGGCACATGGAAAATAAGGAGGTGATTGGTGACAGACAACATGGCTTCACCAAGGGAAAATTGTCACTGACAGATTTGGTGGTCTTCTACCATGGGGTTACAGCGTTGGTGAATAAGAGAAGAGCAATTGATGTCATCTACCTGGATTTATGCAAAATATTTGACACTGTCCCACCCAACATCCTTGTCTCTAAATCGGAGAGACATGGATTTGATGGATGCACCACCTGATGAATAAGGAATTGGCCTAATGGTGGTACTCAAAGACAGCTCAATGTCCAAGTGGAGACCAGTGAGAAGTGGTGTTCCGCTGGGGTCAATACTGGGACCAGTGTTGTTTAACATCTTTGTTGGTGACATGGACAGTGGGATGGAGTGCACCCTCAGCAAGTTTGCCGATGACACCAAGCTGTGTGGTGTGGTGGACACGCTGGAGGGAAGGGATGCCATCCAGAGGGGCCTTGACAGGCTGGAGAGGTGGGCCCATGCAAGCTTCATGAAGTTCAACAAGGCCAACTGCAAGGTCCTGCATGTGGGTCAAGGCAATCCCAGGCACAAATACAGGCTGGGAGAAGAATGGGTTGAGAGCATCCCAGAAGAGAAGGACTTGAGGGTGTTGGTTGATGAGAAGCTGAAACATGTGCTTGCAGCCCAGAAAGCCAGCTGTGTCCTGGGCTGCATCAAAAGGAGCATTAGCAGCAGGTCAAAGGAGGTGATTCTCCCCCTCTACCCTGCTCTCGTGAGACCCCACCTGGAGTACTGCCTTCAGCTCTAGGGCATCCAGCACAGGAGGGACACGGACCTGTTGGAGAGAGTCCAGAGGAGGACCACAAAGATGATCAGAGGGCTGGAGCACCTCCCCTGTGAGAAGAGGCTAAGAGAGTTGGGGCTTGTTCAGCCTGGAGAAGAGAAGGCTCTGGAGACACCTTATAGTGGCCTTCCAGTACCTAAAAGGGGGCCTACAGGAGAGATGGGGAGGCACTCTTTATCAGGGGGTATAGCAATAGGATGAGGAGTAACACCTTTAAGATGACATAAGGTAGATTTAGATGAGATATTAGGAAGAAATTTTTCACTGTGAGGGTGGTGAGACACTGTAACAGGTTGCCCAGAGAAGCTGTGGATGCCCCATCCCTGGAGGTGTTCAAAGCCAGGCTGGATGAGGCTTTGAGCAACCTGGTCTAGTGGAGGATGTGCCCATGGCAGGGGGAATTGAAATTCAATGATCTTTTAAGTTCCTTCCAAACCATTCTGTGGTTCTATGATTCTACGATTCTAAGTCAGCCCTGCTTTGAGTGAAAGGTTGGACTAGGTGAATGCCAGAGCTCCTTTCCGACATAGAAGTATTCTATTAAACAACCTTATCAATGGATGTTTCTCCATTTTACTAAGTACTATTTACTTCCATGCTGCAGTTCATCATTCTGTCTTTTAATTTATGAGCTCATCATGAGTGGAAGACATAAAAGAGGACACAGTGGTCTCTTCCTGGGTGTCCTGGATGCATTGGATGCATTGCACACACATACCTTTTTGTCTCCAGTTAGTTTCCCATCATTTTGGAGAATCCTGCTCCAGCTCCACACAAGTAGTTGTTGTGTCTTTAGTCTCATGAATCCTGTCTGGTTTGCGATGATGTATGACGACTGTCTGCCTCACAGTTCCAGTCTGACTTGGACCATTAAATCATGTCTCCTGCTGCATGGTGCAGGAGCAATCCATCTCAACAAAATCACTGTTAAGCTACTTTTTTTTTTTTTTTTCCTCAGTAAACCTATCCTGTGTAGCCCTATCACATAAATTAATTCCTGGGTAGCCTAACCTTTTTCCAGAAAAACTGCAGTGACCTCTTCAGCAGCTGTCAAAAGTCAATGGTTTGGATGACTGGACACTTGAAGGAGAGAGAAAACTTCATAGGGCCAGAGTTGAGCTTCATCTATGATTTACAATAAAAATCAAGTTTGCCAGATGTCCTAAAACTTTCAGTAAAAGCAAAAGCGAAAAGATGTCAGCAAACTGAGATGTGTGCTCTTTTTGTAAGTATGTGAGAGTGGGGGAATTGAATCTTCCTAGGGCACTTACTCCTGACTGACACTTATGCCTACTATTCCTCTTAACTCCATCTTCACCTTCCACCCGCTACCAGCTCTGAAAGGCCTTGTTTGCTCTATGGCCTTCCACGCTAAGACAAATAGCTTATTTAGGGAGAAGTATTTGTGCAAATACATCTTGTAATTAATAACATTTTTAAAGGATTTATTAATGGTAAAATAAAGAAAAAGGCAGCGAAAAACAACTGATGTGCAAGTTGTGCAGAGCCCACAGGCATTTTGAGGTGGGAAAGGCAGGAGATAACCCTCTGCCAGAGACGTTGTAGCAGATAGATGTCCCAGCTGGAGTCACGGTGACTCCCAGCAAATGCCCTTGTAGAATACCAGTGTCCTACCAAGGGAGACTCTATGTGCATAAAGCCATCAGGGAAGCCTTGTTTTGTTGATTGCTATGTTCCTTCCTTCTGATTAGCACTTTGCTTGCCTACCCCATTCACAACTTTCTCACTTGTTAGTTGAGGAATCTCTACCTCCCCTGTATCTAGGTGTCTAGTTTCCCTGCAGGTATTGAGACTTCCTCTGGAAGGAAAACAAGAGTTCCTTGTTCTCTTCCCACCTAACAGAAAAGGTACCCCAAAGTTACTTCATGGTCACCATCACCATCTTGCACTCATTCTGAGCCAGCTCTGGCTACAATAGGTTTTCTTCCTGTGTTCCTGTTCTGGGACAAGGAGACAGAAAGCTCAATGCAATTGCTCAAGAGTCACTGACCTGCCTTGGGCATCTCATGAATCGAGCAGTGCCTGCCAGGGACTTGGCTGGGACAATCACCTAGATTGCAGGACTAGAGAAATATGGAGAGGGAGACAGGAAATCAGGAAGAAGACACTGCAAAACCAGAAGTTCCCACTGTTAACATCTGAAAAAACAGAAGTTCCACTGTTAACATCTCTGACACTTTGTTAGTTAGCCCACGCTTGGACGATGCAATATTGGTACATGTCATTCAAGGACATTAAAGTTACTTTTTTGGCCAAAAGGGAAAAAGGAAACACATCCTGCATGCTGCTCCATGAAAAGCTCTGCAGGTCAATAGCAACAATTCTATTTTTATTGTTATTATTCTTTAATGTAATTGTTACTAGGAGCAGTGTTCATATTCTACAAAATTAAATGCCACATCACAAAACAGGCCACCAGACTGGTTCATAATTACATTTTTCAAATGAATGAGTCCTGAACACAAATGCCGGTAAGCCAATTCAGATTGTGCACATGAACCATGCTTTTCTGAGCACTTTTGGACATCTAACAATGCTTGGCCATTAGGAAGCAAAATGCAGGTTACTGAAGCTGAGTCTCCTCTAGCTTCTTGCTGGATTTCCTTTTTCCAGATATGCAAAAAGACTGAACTAGCATGCAAAAGTTGTGAACTGGAGGAAAAATATTATTACAAATACGGTGTTTAACTACATGTTTTATGTTAGCATCAGGAAGGATTTCTTCTCACCTAGTTCTCATAAACTAAATGTGTCACATTTTCAATTAAGTGTGTATTCTCCCTCTGTCATGAGTGGCAAGTAGTTGTGCCAAAACAACTCATGGCATTGGAGGATGAGCATGTGGGCTTGTCTCCCTGTATTCATAAAAATGAAGCCAAGAAACTTAGCTTTTCCTAAAAGCCCAATTTGTAAAATTACTAAAATTAGATCAGAGAAGCTCTGGTTTGGGTGTCAGAGAAATATAAAGTAGAGCTTATTTAGAGAGGACAGGTCTTTTCACATCATCTGTTATCCACCCCACATCCTGCTTTTCTAACAAAGTAGCAAAATTTCAGGCTTCCTAGCAACCACTCAGGAATTCAAGCATGGGTATTTTGGATGGTAGGGTTCAGCTACAGAACTTAAAAATGTATTTATATCCCCTCATGTCATTACCTTACTCATCTGATATACAGCACTGTCAACAGTAATTTACCTTTTCTGCATCTGGGAAAAGAAAAATGTAACAGTTCCTGCTGTCTACTGGAGTTTGATAGAGACATCAACTTTGGTTCCATGATACTAAGCATGTACTAATAGCACTGCCTTGCAAACAATTAAATAATAACTAAAAGGAGTGAACTTTTCACTTTTACTTTAATATGCAAACAGCTGTTGCAGTCTCAAAGAGAAGCAGAAAATGAAGAGATTGTCTAGAAGGGGATTATTGATGTGGCGATAGGAAACTACACTTCTGTGTTGAGGAGAGTCAGTGATTTTTCTACAAAAGGGCTCCTAATATTTCCAAAGCCATTCTTGCACTCTGGGAATAATTAAAAGTTGGCCATCACTTTTTGTGACACGGGACTGTGGCCTCAAAAAACATGTTGGGAAGCAGGAGGGGATGTTTGAGTTCACACAACATTCTTGAAGAATCGAACAGCAAGAATCAGTATCAGAATATGCAAGTTCTGAAATGGATTAGTGAAATCACTTTATAGTAACTATTTTACTTAGGTCTAACAACTCCATTATGGTAATGAGATGCATTTCTTTACCCTACTATATGGGGCAGCTTGCTGAGATGTATTAAACACAACTTTACTTTAGCTAGACCAAATACTGCCAGCAGTGGTGCCCTGGGCCGAGGGCTGCATTCACATCCTTAGGACCGCACAACAGGCTCATTTATTTTAAACTGAAAAATAAAACTGAGCCCAATGAGATTACAGATCTCCACTGTCTCTTCTTTGTGGGAGCAAATAGAGGGATGACATGAGTGTAGACACTATTCTACAGCCAAATCTTAGATACCTGATTTTCCCAGAAAAAGCAAAAGTGGTGCTAGCAGTACTTACTGACAAGTCAAAGAGAGCAGAAAAAAACCACAAGAAAAACAAAACATGTTTTATTAAAAAAATATAATTGTCAATAGCATTGTAATAAATAATTGTCATCTTGTATGACCCCAAAAAAGAGCTATGCACCTAGCAAAATGTAACAAAGCAATAGCTTAAGAAATGTGATCCAGGAAGATGGTCCCTCAGCATTTCTTAAGTAATCACATGAGCATGTATTTCATGTCGTAGAAGTGAGAAGGTTCTCTTTCTTCTGTTCTCAAGACGAACAAAAAGACAGTCCAAATCAAGCGCTGTTCTTCCTGAATGTCCGAAGAGTTGCATTATCATCAAATGGCAAATCAGAAGAGCAATGGGTGGTAACCAAGTAGCGCCAGCTATATCACAAGGAAATTAAATCCCCAAAACACTTTCGAGAGAAAGATCAAGAAGCTCAGTATGATCTAATAATTTCCAAACTATAGTTGCCAAGAGGGTTACAGCATCTATTTCAGGCTTAGACATGAGTATCTAGTATTTCAAGATCTACAGTAAGGTCAGAAAATGCCCTGTATGTATGGCGTCTTCTCCTGTTGCACTTTCATCTTTTATGAGGATCAAAGCATTGAAAAAATTCTTCACAAGCTGGGAAAAAAAAACAAAACTCTGCAGGGAACTGAAGTGTCAGGTGGAAAAAAACCAAAGAAAGCCCAGAAGATGGTCTATTCAAGAACTAGCTATGAAATTCATGACGATCATAGACCTAAAGTGCTTTACCTTAAAGATATTTTTAATTAAATGTGTGTTTGAAAGTGCATAAACTTGAGAAAGCAGAAACACGGATATTTAAAAAAATACCTCCATACCTAGTCACATATACAGAAGCCTGAATCCAAGGACTTTTATAATTCTAATAACTTCACTGAAGTTTTTCTTGAGTTACAATGACATGGAAGAAGATTGCCACCACAGAATAAAACAAAAAAATTAATATCCCCCTTAAAAGACAGAAGACAGAATATCTGAGCTGTCAAAGCTTCACCACAGATCAAAAAGGCTTCCCCTGCTTCCTCTAGGTCTTCTCAATTTGCATATCTGTGAAAGAAAGAATTATATGAAAAAATTACCAAACTACAAAATGATGAAGTCACAGAACATTTCATGGCTCTGGGACTTGTTCCAAGAGTTTGGAGGTACAAAAAAAAAAAAAAAAAAAAAAGTCCTTCACTTCATTGTCAAAGATCTAAAATGAAATTAATTAAAAGGACAAATAGGAAAAGATTATGATCATGGGAGGAAATAAAGCGGTCGTTCAAACACACTGGTGGGTAGTGCTCTTTAGCAAATGCAGTGAAATTGCTGTGGCTTAGCATTCTTTTAAAATCTTGTTTTAAAGTCTTTCAAATACATTCACTGCTCTATCTGTTGTTATCCCTAGCAGCATACCCCAAGGGGCTAACTCTTTGGCTTGGAAATCTATACCTGTGGGACCAGCAGGTTTACCGTTGTTTATGTTTACTGCAGCAAAGTGTAACAGGCAGAGATTTGGGATGTAATTAATATAAGTACTTTAGAAGTCAGCAAGAATGTGAAAGAAAAACCTCAATAACTTCACCATTCTGTTCCATACCACAGTATGTTTCAGAGATTTCAGAGATTTGGTCATTTATTTTCTTGCTTTGCTGAGACAGAATCGCATACCTTGAGAGTTGCTTGAGTGGTCATGATGGGTTAAGGTCTCCACCCCCATTGCCATCACCACTCCTTCAGTAGTGCTGGCACAACTGTTTCTGTAGCAGAAGCATGAGCCAGATAAAATGCTAATTTGGGTTGTTACGTATCTCCACATCACAATTTCTTTTGAATGGCTTTTGTTTTTATTTTTAAAAACACATTAATTATTTGCTGTAACTCCTAGTACACAATGAATTATGGTGGTGAGTTTGTAACACAGAGAATGGGAGGCTGTACTTCTCCTGAAGGCTCTGTCTCTTTAAACAAGGGACTAAACAAATCAGCCATGCATCAAGGCTCTGATGACCATGGATGATTTCTGCTGTCTGCAATTTGCTACTGTTTTCCTCTTTATCATTTATACTTACATTTCAGCTCTTCCTCTTCAAAAGAAGCATCTCTGCAGTCATGTATATCCTTATCTTTTGACAGCTCTTTAAACAAACCACATCCACAGAGATAACAGTCAGCATAGCTTAAACTTTTCATATAGTGATAAATCTTCTTCTTTGTTAGAAGCTGCTACCTCAGGCTGTCTATGAACTAGATGACTTAAATGCAGTTCAGAAGAAGAGAGTAATACCAAATGTTGTGTTCATTTTGGGAAAGTATTCTCAGGAGAGTTTTTCTTAGAAAAAAAAACCCAACTGCCAGTATGAACTAACATTCACACAGCAGTTTAATTTGAAGTGGTCTCCAAATAAAACCATACAACAAATTAAAAACAAACAAACAAACAAACAAAAAAAAAAAAAAACCATGAACCAATATGAGAGGAGACTAAAGGATTTTAATCTCTTCTATCTCACTATAAATATTAACGGTCTCCTCTTTTTCTCTCTTTCTCACTGTCATGGGGGTACTGGCCATTCATTGAGCTTTGCTGATAGCAAATAGCATCAATATCTCAACAGGAGGAAAAAGAAACTGTGAGGGAAGCTAAAACTTCCTGTGTTTCTCTCAACAAGGCTAAACCCTCTGTCCTCACTGTTATGACAAAGACCCTCAAATGCACACTGTAATACTGGAAAAAACACAGGATCATGCCAATGTGGCTCAAATTGCAGCAAAGAGTATGTGCTGCTATCCTGAGATACATGTTCCAGGGAGCATCTCTCATGCTATCACAGACTTTCCAAAACACAGCACACCATTCTGTCCTTTTCTTGTGCAATAATGACTGCATCTGCTCCTGGAACAAATATGCTTTTCTTTCACGTTTTCCTTTCAAGAAGGTGACATAGTAACGATAAGACTCAATTCAACTGCAATTTATAGATGTTACATGAATTAAAAGTAGAAAGCAAAATGAACATTGAATGTAAATTTGCATATGGTTGTCACCATTATAAAATAAATTCACAAGCAATTATTTCCACAAGAATCACACTGAGATAGATTTATGCTATATGTACATACTTGCTATTGATGAACTAGCCACAGGTGTTCTCTTGTCCTTATTTGCTCTAGCTGAAAGAAAATAAGAGAGAAAAATAAAAAAGAAAACAAAATATTTACTTTAGATCTAGTTGGGGCTTAAACACACTAGTGGGAATGGCACACTTAGCATAGTGCAATCCTTGGTTCTCAGAACACTCCATTTCTTCGAAGACTTTAAAATATATTGTTCAGTGTTCCCAGTCTGTCACTGTCCAATTTCCTTTCCTCCTTCCTAAATGAGAACTCCATTGATACTGTATCCTAACGTTGCTGAAAAATACTTCATAGAATCATAGAATCAGAATGGCTAGGGTTGGAAAGGACCTTAAAAATCATCGAGTTCCAATCCCCTGCCATGGGCAGGGACACCCTCCACTAGACCAGGTTGCTCAAAGCCTCGTCCAGCCTGGCCTTGAACACCTCCAGGGATGGGGCATCCACAGCTTCTCTGGGCAACCTGTTACCGTGTCTCACCACCCGCACAGTGAAAAAATTTCTTCCTAATGTCTAGTCTAAATCTACCCTCTTTCAGCTGATACCCATTACCCCTTGTCCTATCACTACCCCCCCGATAAAGAGTGCCTCCCCATCTCTCCTGTAGGTCCCCTTCAGGTACTGGAAGGCTGCTATTAAGTCTCCTCGAAACCTGCTTTTCTCCAGGCTGAACAACTCCAACTCTCTCAGCCTGTCCTCACAGGGGAGGTGCTCCAGCCCTCTGATTAATTTCGTGGCTCTCCTCTGGACTCTCTCCAACAGGTCCATGTCTTTTTTATGTTGGGGGCCCCACATCTGAAGACAGTACTCAAATGGTTTTTCATTGCATATTTTCACATGGAATTTGAACGTATTGGGCACCAGCAAACAAGAAGGGGATCACCTTCTCAGCCCATATTCAAGGGAGGTTCCATTCTGAAAGAATCACTTGTCCAGTCATCTAGGACAGCTTGGGTTTTAAAAGAAAAACTGTTGCTACTACTTTAGCTTCTGCATCATCTTGTAGTTTGTGACACACACACATATGTAACATAATCATGATAATCACATGCATCATGACATGTATACACACAAATTTAAAATATTACTCAAGTAACCTAGGAAACTTGTCCTTCACTGAAATCCCCAGATGGGTGGGAATCTTCAAAAAGTCAAGGATTTTGCTGTCCCTTCTTCCACTTTTGTGTTCTGCTCCTATTCCTATCATGTTCTTAGGACAAATATATTTTTATACATGGAAGGTTATCTACAGCCCTTCTGCATCCTGTTAGCATGATCTGTGAGCCTGTTGAGTTTACAAACACTTCTCCCAGGACATGTTTCCATAGCACCAATGCAGGAGATGAGTTTGTGACCAAAATACCAAATATCCACATTTAGTTCTATCTTGTATTTATTTTATGGAACTTGAACATGAACGCTCAGTGAAGACTTTGCTTATAGATGGCTTTGTGTAATATACAGACAGAAATTAGGGCTGTTTCTTGTCTTCATTGTGGAAAAGAGAACTGGTAGACATGAAAACAAAGAGTTCTGCTATACAGAAAGTATACCTCTCTTAGTGCAGAAGCTTTTGCGATACAACTTGAAAAGACAATGCAGCTAGCTTTTGCACTAGTTCCAGCTGAGCTGCATGCTAGATACACACATTTATATCTCCTATAAAATTTAAGAATTTTAAAGGACCATTTACTCAACTATCTTGTTCAGGTTTTTGGAGCATTTCTGGTAATAATTTACAAAGTCATGCCAGTATGATATTAAAATGCTAAGAGTACTGTATCAGCTTCAATGTCTCTTGTAATTTTTCTCTGCAGACAACTTTGAAAAAAAAAATTCAAAAAGTTATTTCCAAAGAAAGAAGTAGCCACAGCTCAGATTAAAAAAAAAAAAAAAAATCCACAAATTTGTTATACAGAGGAAGAGTTCTGGCCAAAAACAGAATGTTAAGCAAAAACACTTTCCTTTTGACATTTACAAATGAGCCCTATGGATGAGCTGAGATCTGCATGGCTTTATTATATCTGTTGAAATTAAGAGTAAGAAAATACTCTCAAACATAAAATCCTTCAACACACCTACCTGCCTACTACACCACAAACAACCAAACAAAGAAAACAATGTAACAGTACTTATTTCAGGTTAAGCAACGTGTTTCAAACATTTTGTCTTTGATTTGGGGGCAAAATATATTATTTTCATGCTCAAATACCTGAAAAAAGTATTTCTCCAAGTTTTTTCTTTGGTTAGCTAGCAAGTGAAAACAAGTTACAGCCAATGCTTTAGCTCTGCAGTATACTGTAATGCTGAAAATGTCCAATTCAAGTCAGTGAATTGAGCTGGAAAAGCTCAAAATTTAACAAGGAAATGAAGCCACAGTGGGAATATGCCCTCCTGTGGAAAAAAAAAAAAAATCTTTCAGACTCAAAACCTTGGATATATAACTTTATATGTAGTCCACTGTTTTTATGGTGTTTTAGCCAGAATAAAGATATATCTAGAATTCATAACACTTAGATCAGTTAAAAACCCATGCACTCCCAGTTCAGTGAAATTTTTCAGAGAATGCAGGAAAAAAACCCAAAAAAACCTCCAGTACCCTGTCTGCTCCCACCATTCTGGTCCCCAGTCAAAAGGGAGGACACAGAATAGGAAACTTCCATTTCCAGTAGGTGCATAAGCTGTGCTTTGATGTTTAATAGATTAGACACTAATTTTACTGCTCTTCATCATTACCTATAAGAAAAATTAATACAGATGCATGGGTAAGGGGTCTGTGAGGGGCTGACAACCTGTTCCACTCCACTAACTTGCTAGCATTTGACTCAGATAAAGAGGAAGAAATAAACAGTGTGGTAAACAATTTAGTGGTTTCAGAATGTAAGCTCTAAGGCAGGCTTTCATTATCTCATTCCATCTCTGTGAGGATGAATTAACAGAACAGGTTGATAATACCTGAGATACACTAAAATAAACAATTTGAATACCTTTTCTTATGCAGAGCATAAATGGAAGCACTGATGCAAATAAAGCAGTCACAATGAGAATTGGTCCAACAAAGCGTCTGCTCTCAGTCCACTGAACACCATCAGCTGAATCTTCAAGAAAAACAAGTTGGGGAAAGACTTTACATAATTGCATAAGCGTCTTCCTTTTCCTTTCATTTTCACCATATTCTTTTTGCTACAAGCAGTTCAGACATGATAACAGCATTTTAGGTTGTGTGTAAGTTCAGGTGCTGATGGTGCACTTCACCATATCGCATTATCCCAACAAAGGAAAAACAAGATATAACATATTCGTATTTATCTTTGCTTCCTGCATTCCATGTGATAGTGCCTTTGATTGCTCTCACAAATCCTGCTTGTCAAGGTATAAAGTGTTACATCTGGCTTAGCATCCCATCAGGACTACAGGAAAGAGCTGACTTAGGAACAGAAAAGAGAGTCCCTGTCATCCGGTAAAGCTCTGAAGGCAAAGGATAAGCAGCCTCCTTGAATCCCAGAGGCATTCCTTATTAAAACCAAATTTGCCTGCTCATCACTCTTTGAAAGGATGACTTGGATTTCTCACTCTCAGCTGCCTGTTTCCAGCCCTTGTCAGTCCCTGAAAGTGTGCCAGAACAGGCATTTTAAATACGGTGTGTTGAACAGGACCAGGGAAATTACCTGACCAAGTCTGATCAACAGAAACATTATTTTTGAGCTGGATCAGGTCTCCAGTCTGATTGAAAGCTTGTGCAAACATATCAGGATGCAATACAGAATTTAAAAGTGTAACCAAAAGCAAAAGCAGTAGGGGTGGTGTGCAGTTAAAAGGTCTCATGAGAAACAGAACATTTTTGGAAGGTGTGTTTAACTTATATGGGAAAGTTTCACTTCTATGCTCCAAGCTATATGCTTTTCAAATAATGGAACTTTTTTAACAGTCAGATTCAACTTTCACATAACTGTAGGTCATGCAAAATCCCTGTCCTTGAATTCCACCCTCACATGCATGATGGGCATGTTAGCACGGTGGAAGTGTACACTAACAGCAAAACTTAACAACACAGGTATTTCTCTTTCACTTTTTCTAAATCAAATAGGAAAGGGAAATGAATCATGGCTGATTCAACTGGGATAAAATGACATAGTACCTTGAAGTGTATTACCTACCATAAATGAAATTTGGAAATTTTACCTGCTATGTGTAAAATGGCAGATGTATTTTCTTGAAGCTCTTTATTCCAGAATATACAGTAAAAAATCTCATCAATCCTACTTTTGATTGTAAGGGTACTTGTCACACGATACAGCTGGTCACTTCCAGTTTCATAACTTGTGTTTGCCTTATCAGTCAAATCTTCATATTCTCTGTTTTGCCACATCACTTCAGCCTGTGGGTATCCTTCAGACTGACATGTCAACTTCCATTTGTTGTCTCCTGTGTTCACCACTCCTTGGGTTATAGTTCTGTAAGGAGCTGAACAAATGGTAGAAAATTATTACTAATAGGAAACTAGAAGAAGAGCACATATTAGCAAGACACCTTTTCTTTATACTCAGCCTGTGGGCCAGGTTTCTGTACATCAGCTTGGATTTTGTAAATAATACTTTTGACAGTAAAAGTAAATATCACTATTGTATCTCTCCATAGTAACTGGAGGTACAGAATTTACAATTTTAACGCCATTTAGAAAATTGCATTAGCTTTGTCCTGTCTAAATGTTTTTTGCAACACCATTCTTCATACGTCATAACGGGAAATAAAGGGCAGACCATGGATTCAACATAGACAGAAACACAAAATGATGCAGTTGTGCAACAGCCAGGACATGGCTTCTGTCTCTGGAGAGGTCTCTTTAAATACTAACCCAGACACGTCTTACTTCAGGGACTCCTCTGAAATCTTTTAATCTTATCAGATATCACTGAACCTCCTACAGTAGCACTCTCACCCTTAACTTTCAGATTGATTGTCTTGTAGTCGGCTCCCCCGTAGCCAATAATACAGCGGTAAAACCCTGCATCTCTGAGCTTCACATCAGTGATCTGAAGGAGAGACTGTCCCAAGTTCAGATTCTCTTTCAACAATTTTATTCTTCCCTTAAAGTCACTGTGCTGACTTTTGACGTCTTCCTCTCCTTTGAGAAGTACATAAACCTGCTTCTTTAACTCATCCTTCTTTTCCCAGCTGACACTTAAATCTCTAAACTTTAATTTCCCATTCACTGGAAATGTGCATTCCATGGTCACATTGTTCCCATGTTCCACAGTGTAGAGTGACTGGGGAGCTTCAACAGTGAATAAAGCTGAAAAACAAAATTTGGAAGAAAACTTAATTTTCCTAATCTTCCAAGTCATATCTTACCATATACATAGGACATTTTAAGGACCAAAAGTATATGCCATGTTCAGAAAAGTTAAACATTTTTACACGCACTTGCCCAAGTTTGCGACAAACTGGGCTCTTTATACCTGCAGACACCTGCTTTGTTTGCCCACGCAGTGTGATGCTGTACTAAAAATAGGCAAATGTGGGCACACAGCCCCTCAGCTGTTGCTTTTAGAACACTGCCCCGATAAAAGGCAATTGTTAGTGCCTCCCATGGGAATGTCCTGTTTACATATATGTCAATTGTTCTTATACACAATGTTAAAGAATACATGACAATTCTCAGGTTTGACAGTGCCAATAAAACTTTCTGTGTAATGCAAATGCTACCTTGTCTGAAACGGTGTCTATGCTGAAACACGGACATGGGTTTCAATCTGGCCTCTCATATCAAAGCACACATATCAAGCACACTTATCCAGGTAAAAGCATGCTAAAATCTTTTTATCTAAAACATCAAGGAAAAAACCCCAAATGCTAGAGTCTGAACGAAAACTGAGGAATTAACATTTCTGTGCTTATACATGGAAAGAAAACATACTTAAACAGTTCTGCTGCTTCTTACCATTTAGGAAATTCCAGTAGAATAAAAATACATACAAAAGCAAAGGCTTTTCCATGATGTAGATAGAACCTAAAATGATAAAATAATACACAAATATAAATACCTGCTCATTTTCTCACTTGCACTGTAAAATACACTTTGTAGTCACTACACACAAAGAAGGCACTGAATTCCACTCTAGCAGAACACATGACAAAACTACACCTTTAACTACAGTAGATGATCAGGCAGGAAGCTTCCTGCATGGGTCCAGGAAGAACATAATTTTATTTGCTGTAAACATTTGTCCTTGGTTATGGCAAAATACTCACAAATACCCAATTGTTCCCCTAAACAGTAGCAGGGAGTGTCGCTCTTGCTAGGAAGAGAACAGAGGCGTTTTCTGTATGTGTTCAGTGAAAGAAATAGAACTTTGTTAAAGGCAAACAGGTAGGGAAGAACTTACTGCCCACATACCCTGTTTTATAACACCTGGTCTCACAGTGCTTAATCACAGGGCTCATGAAGTTACATATATTGTGAACAGAATTCATGTGGTAATTAGTCACTTAATGAGTATTTACACAATCATGCCTTTGTAAAACTGTGACAAAAAGTCAGACTACAAACAAAATCTGTTTTCTTGAATTTCTGCTGCTTTACCCCTGAACATGTAAATTATTTCACTTTTCTGTCAAAAGTTTTCCCGCTCTTCATTGACATAGTTTTTATACTCCTACACAACACTTTGCCATTATAAAACACTGATTAATATCAATTCATACATTTAACCTTCACACACCCACTGCACTTGCTAAGTATGTGTTGTAAGTCAGAACAATACTAGTATCAAACACCGCCATCGTTTTTCAAATTACTCTCAAGAAAAATTCAAACTCACTGTAATGGAAGTCTTTCTTGAGTACAGAGAACTGTAGAATTTTACGTAAATGAAGTTCTCATTTTGGATGCCTAAGCAGCCACAAAAATGAAGAAAGATTGCCTTCAACTGTTTTCTACTGGTAGTTTCAGGATTTGTGTAAGAAATCAGGCAACTATAATACCCATCACGCTTCCTAACTGATTAAATTCTATCTGGACTGTGACTCTTGCCACTTTTGGCAAGATGTTTTGTCTTTCTCTGGTTGTCAACTTTAAGATGATAATAAAGTAACAATATAGTCCTGAATCAAAAGACACACATGCCTTTACAGTATAGTGGCTCAAGGAATCATATTCCTCATAAGAATTTGATTCAAGATACTTTTTTCCTCAGATTGCTGCTGCCTGATCACAATAGCAGGTTTGCAGAGGGCAACACAGACAGAGCTGCGAAAGGGAGTCAATCTAATACATTGTTAGGCAGGCATGAGCAATTACAAAAGGAATTTCTGTTAACAGGGACAGGAAAAAACAACTGAGACTTTCAGAGTGAAAGATCTTCTTCACTGACAAATAAATCCCAGGCTTCTTAACAAGGTTAGGCATCCAATTCATTCCTTAGCCACAGTGATGTTCTTAAAAGCACTAGCAAACTGCTGCCTTATCCTGTGGGTACCTAAGAATTTCTGGTGATGTGCACACACGAGAGCGCCTCCATCATGATGCCACTGCCTGAGTAACAAGCAGTCCAGAGCACCAACAAGCAGTCCAGAGCACTAACTCAAACAAAATAGAGGCGTACTGTTCGCACAAGCGTGCTCTGATCATGATTACTCCAGAGGCAAGCCTGCAGAAGAGCAAGCCACTGAGCCTGATGGATATAGGTGTGCACCTCTCTGTGCTCCCCATGCCAGAGCGACCAGAGTTTTAGCACACTCAGCCCCAAAATACTTTTTGCTTTTTTTAAAGTAGAAGCTGTAGCTGAGAGACTACTCAGAACAAATAGCATGTGAACTACAGTCACAGAAATATATACCCACACCCGTGCACGCAACTCATACCCACATTTTTGTCAAGAAATCCAAATGTTGGTATGAACTCCAGGAGAGATGTTCTGATTAACTGCTGGAAGACGAATGCCAACAAGTCAGGTTTTAGGGTTCTAAGACCCATGCTTATATCCTGCAATTGCTGAACTTTAATTTCCATGCTTTCTCCCACTGTAGAGGAAAATAAGCCTTACTACATACAAAAGAAGTAAGACTCTTACTTACAAAATTCCTCAAGACTGAGAAAGTCTGCTGCTGTACTCAATTTTTCACTTTCAGAGAGAAAAAAAGTAGGTCCAGGTCAAATCCAGATGTGCATGAAAAAAATCACTGCAATAACCATTACAGACCCTTCTCCTGTTTCACCCTAAGCAAAAGGATCCCTGGGCTGGATCAGTTGAGGCAGCTTGAGACCTAGATGCCAATCAAAGATCTTTACCAAAGCAGCAGTCTTCTCACTATTTTTCTTACAGAACCTGCCACAATGCCCCTCCTGCTGGCTTCTGACATCTATGGCAAACACAGCTTTGTAAAAGCAAAAAGATATTCACTGTGCAAAATGCTCTTCAGTATTGCTACTGTATGTTTCCCTCACAATCAAATGAAGAAGAGAGGAAAAACAGAACTATTTGCCCAAAGACTTGTTGTGACAGAACTTAAATGTTGATGTAACTCCACCTACTTCTCTAGGAAACTTCCCCACTATTGCAAAATTCCCCACTAGGGAAAATTCTCTATTGCTAACAGTGCTTCACTGTAACCAAAGACAGAAATGATGGGAAAATTACTACATAAAATGCCACAGGCATTTTAAAAAACATGTCATCTGATCAAAGCTATGTGTAAACAACAGCCCCTGGAATATCAGTAGCGAGAAGTCATCCATCTACACAAATTAAGGATTCGTACAGAGAAGCCAGATAGCTGCTAACAATGACTGGAAATTTCTACACAATTTAATCACGTCTACAAAGGCCTACCCTTCTCTGGCAAGAACAAATACTCTCTCCCCAAGATTTGAGCACAACAAAGGCACCTTGCCTTGCCACTGTGTACTGCAAGAAGAGTTGTTAAGCCTATGCATTAGCTTAGCAAAAAATAAAGAGCACTGTCTTTTTTTTGGTTCTAGAAGTCATTCAAGAATACAGAAAAAAATCCCCAAGTATGAGAAGCCAAAGGATGTACTCACATTAACTTGCAAACTGTAGTGGGTAATCTGGTCAACAGCACAAAATACAACTTTAAACATATGTTTCAGTGTAAGTTCACCCATTGATGTTGCCTTTGCATATTTCAAAAAAGGGTTGAGATTCTCAGAAGAGCTGAAATACTGTGAAACGACCACCTAAAAGTTTTCAGGAAGTATTTTCGTCTTTCTGCTTGACAGCCCACCCACAGCATCTGTCATGGAAGCAAAAACACATAATACACAATACTGGTAAGAGTTAACCTTTTTACTTGACATGTGGGAGGAACATGGAGAGAGTGGTACATGAAATAGCTGAATGTAACATTTAGGTTCTAATAACCTGAAACTGCCTTAGGAGGTTGAGGGGGTGGATTTCCACAATAGGCAAGACCGATGAATGTTAATTTCCACTGATTTCTTCTGTGCTTAAAAACGGGTTTAATGATATTTTCTCTGAAAAAAAAAAAAAAAAGGCAACAAAAAGAAACTGAAACAAAGGTGTAAAATACTGACTGTGAGACCACAGAAGCCATTTAGCCAGCTTTCAATGTCATTAATTTAGTTTCCTCTTTTTCAATGCTTGCCTTGAGGTTACAGGGTTGCTTTTTTCCATGTAAGTATTTAGTAGCAAAGAAAATACCAGGACAGGTTGTTTTTTGTTTGTTTTTTTTTTTTCCTTTTTGCATCCTTTTTTTGTTTCTATATATACACACACATCCTCCATACATTCCCGCACACGTTTTACAGCATAGTTGTATACTACAGTTGATGGGGTTTTGTCAGTTTGTTTGTTTCACCTCTGTTTTGCAACAGATCTTCCACACCAATATCTCAGGCTTGCCTGTCACTGGGCGCTCCTAAGCAAAACACATGCCGGGAGCAGCCCTCGGGGTGAAACCACCCGGGAAGGCTCCGGCGGCTGCCCACGGGCTGAGCCCCGGGACCCGCCGCGTTCCCCGTCCCAGGGCGCAGGAGGTGCCGGGGGACGGAGGAATTCCCGCACCCGTCCCGGACAGACAGCGGACCCGGGTGGGTGGTGGGGCAGAGACCCTCCCGGCTGA
>NW_010119560.1:431-18094 GCF_000699245.1 Pterocles gutturalis | reverse complement strand
CATTCCATGATTCTATGATTCTATGATTATAATGGGCGTTATGGTGCCACTACATTTTAGGAGTGGCCTTGTCAGAATTATATGAGGGCAGAGGTACTGGGCTTGTCCTGTAGCTGTGTGAGAGACCACGGCTTCCACGGGTAGGGCTACTTCACTGGAAATGCTCAGTTATCCCAGAATCTTCCCTTGTGGACATCTTGAGATGCAGATGCTGAGTAAGTGTGAAATAATGCTATTGTGATCAGGAAGTCATGTTACTGATTCCATGAAGGTTGAAAGAAAGACTGAATGAGAGCAGTGGCTATCTAGCACTTGAATCCTGCCCCGCCTTACCAAATAATCTCATAGTACTATGTCAAGACTCTAACAAGTCTTCAAGGTGGTATGCTAAAGAGGGTACCCTGTCCTCTTCTGATGATGCCATGGACATTGGAAATGGCTTTTTTTTTTTTTTTTTTTTGCTTAAATATATTTTAATTTATATATCCTGAAAGGAGAAAGTCAGAGAGCTGATGATGATGTTAAATAAGACTATATGGTCAACCTCACAGAGTTTCATCAGAGACCTCTTAATCCAATCTCTGTACATGAGTAGCATATTTGTCCTCTTTGGGTGTAGATATTTGTGCCATTTTCAAACTATGCTAATGATTTAATAGCATTTTGTGTATATAATTTTGTAATTATATCAAATGTATTACTGGACCCCTGACATACACATCTATTTCAGCTGTGTTAATACTGAATTTCATTTTAAAGAGTGAAGAGAATAAAGAAAACATTTTTTTTTTCCTTCTGTCCAAGGTTCAGATCTAGTATGTACTATTAGTTTACACTTACTGCCGGTCAGTCAAATATGTGCTGAGGACCAGCTGTGTGAGATTCACCTATAAAGGTTAACACTTACCCTCAGAAGTAGTCATATTTAATTATATTCATAGAAACACAGAATCATAGAATGGTTAGGGTTGGAAAGGACCTTATATTGATATGAGTGATTGTTGAACAATATGAGTGAGGCGTTGGAAAGCTCTACTGGGCTAATGAATTGTTCAGTTAGTCTCTGTGGATCAGATATTAAAAATGTTAGGTATCTAGAAATGCGCTTTCCCTTCATGGAGTTTTTATAATGCTCAAATAAGGCTGGAGAGTCAAGTCAGGAGCCTAAATTGCAAAAAGTCCTTATGAGATGAAACACCCTGTTTTCATCTTCAGACACCTACATAACCCTAAAATCTCAGCTGTTGCCCTTTATACAGTGGACACACAAATGTTCATCAGAGTGATCCCTTACCTGATTTTCCTAGTAGCTGTTTTCAGTACTTCATTATTTCTTGACTGAGGCAGATTTTTAAAAAATAGAGTCAACATCTCAGAGAAATGTTTTGAATAGCTGTAAATACCTTTAATAGTTAAAGCTAATAACTTTGGTAGCTAAATCTCTTTTACAGTAACTAGGTTATACTTATTTTTTCAAGATTTCTAAAAGCAATCTGTTAAACTGGGAACTGGTTTAGCTGAAAGAGGCATAATCCTCCTACATATTCTCTTCCTTGTAATATCCAATACCTGAATAATTTTGATATCTTTTAACTTTCAAAAAAGCTCAATAGTACTGATATGCTTGCCTGAAGTAAAGGCTTTTTCTTCATATTTATACACAATAGTTTTCTGTGAATGTTAGTATGCATCTTGTGTGTTAAAAGCATTTAATGCCATCAACAATTCCTGCATTTCCTTTCCAAAGGTTTGTCTTGTCACTTCTTATGAACTCTCCAGATACAATATTTTTTTAATAAACCTGATTGGGCTCTGTTTTGTAACTACTTGATGCGTTAATCAACACTTCTTCCTATGGTGCTGATGACTCCATGTGTACATGCCTCTGTTATATGAGGAAGTAAGTTCTCCTGAACTTGAATGAGCATTGCCCAACATAGAGATGGATTTTTGTGTTCTCCAAGATAATGTGGATTCAGCTACATGGCTTTTATATGGGTGGCTGATGAAGCCTTGTATTTCTAGGAAGCCTTAGATTTCCACAGAACTGTATGAATTAATGGAGCATTTTGCAATGTTTGTGGTATGGTTTGTGCTCAGCTGAAATATTCCCGATTGTTAGGAGGAATCACCAACCCATTCCTGTTGTTCCCACTCAGGGAAACATCATTAACAGAAGTGAATAATGATTAAGTGATTGTGTTAGTTATTTAGTGTAGATTAGCTTCATTATCATGTCGATGTGTAATCTTGTCTTATTTGTTCCAGAACTATTATATTTAACACAGTATTATTTTAGCATGTATGCTTGTGGCTCCTATTGTGTTAGTTAGCTCTTTATGTTTGTAAGAGAGTGAATGAAGTCCTGGCAAATTCCCGCTGACTGTTAGCGGGCTAATGATTGTCTGTCTAGGTAATTCAAATAAAACAATTTGATTGAACAAGACCACAAATACTTAACTCTCTTATTGGTTATTGCAACCACTGTTTTTATAAATACTTTTAAAAACACCTATTTGTTTCTATAGAAAAGTTATTCTCCCTGTCTTCCTAGTCTTCTCTCTCTTCTGTAATGCCTAAAATCAATGTGCATTTCACATTATTTCCTTGTTGATTTTCCAAAATGGTGATCTAGTAAAAAAACTAAATCAGAAAACAATTCAGAGTGAAGTACAGATATGATGCACAGTGATAGACTGCGTTGCCTGATGCAGTAGCAAATCATAGCTAACAGAGCCAAAATCTCCTTTTTGATTTATGATGAGATATGACTTGAAGCAATTACACTGGTAATTACCGTAACTGCCAATATGGGATGGGTGAGAGACCTTTGAAAATTATCATTTTCTCTCCTTTTCTGTGGCAAATCTAGTTCCTCTGAATTGGGTTCAAGAGTGTAACAGCTGTGGCACCTCCCAGTCTAGTGGCTTGGCTGGCTTTCCCACAGTAGGATTTTGCATTTTTAGCACCCACTTGTTTTCCAATCTCATTTTCCTGATAGTTCTTTCAGTGTTTGGAGAAGGCTATCATAATAAAGCAGTGTTCCCATCTGTTGGTCATGGCTTGTTTGATACGCAGCTGATGTCAATTCAGCTATGCTTGCATCTGTTACTTACTGCAGCTGTGTGTTGTTAGGGTTCCCCAACAGCCTCCAGATTTAGCTTCTGTTTTTCTATTGATAGCATATTGCAACTTGGCCAAAACAACTCTGTCAGGGTTGTCCGCTCATTGAAAGAGGCAAGTGTGTTAAACTTTGTCTCTTTCCCCATAAAGAATGAAACATGGAGATGTGCAAGGGAAGAAAGTGCAGTTCTGTTGGTGTAGGACAGGTGTGTTGGGGTATCTCAGGGAGGAGAGGAAGGACAACTCTGTCCAGATTCTGGGAGCAAGACCAGAATGGTTTCTTTCAACATCTTGAGAAGGTGCATAGAAAGCACACCCACTGGGTAAAGAAAATAAACAGTGTGAATTGTGTGTGATGGGGAATGCTCATTTAGCAGTGCATCTTTCGTTTGATTCAAGGCAGTGGTGTGGCCAGAATACCTTTCAGTATTTTAATCCAGCAATGTTTTTGTCCTGCAGACAGATACTGTCAGTTTATAGGACATAGTCAAGAGATTTCCTGAACCTCACACAGGTGAACTTCAGATTCCTGTCTCTTAGGTTGCTCAGGAAGAATCAGAATATTTCTTTTGTGTATCTAAGTGCTGATGTTGTACATTTATACACAATTTTCAAAGGCATGCTTTTGATTTTTAAACCCTCAGCATCAGAGTTTTCAGTAGTAGCTATGAATCATACTCACATCTCCTACTCTCTATGTACTCCATCTGTGCTGTTGCTTCCCCACCCTGTATATAACTTTATTCTTCAGATGCCTCCCACAGTTTTGTTTTCTACTATACAAGTGGTTTTTATACCATAATTTGAAACCAAAAAAATCCCCCCCAATGAAATATATGAAGCAAAATAGAGTATACAAATTGTTTACGTTGTTTCTTTCTATTTTAAAATTTTTACACAGGACTATTGCTTTGTTACTGTAGTCATGGAGTCATTTGTTACATGATAAATTTCAGGGTGTGTGTTGTGGGGGGCAGTGTTGAACTGTTACATCCAAGCTCATGGTGGGTCAGTATTTTCTCTCACAACGAGTACCTGCTCTCTCCTAGCATCTTCATTCTCCATTTCATCATCCTGGCATTCATCAAGGCTTCAAACTCTGCAGTCGCTGAGGGCTTCAACTCCCCGCTCACCAGATCATCCCTGTTGCTTGCACAGTTTGGCTGTAGAAAAGTCTTCAGAGCCTGGTAAAAGCAACTTTACCAGAGTTATTAGAGTCAACATGGAGCAGCAAGGATTGTCAAGACAGCCTCCGCACCACTGCGCAGAGCAAAAGGAGCCACATTAAGGGTGCATGGTGAAGGAGCTTGTAAGGAATAGATGAGGCTGCAGATAGGAAAGATTTTTAGCACCTGTAACTGTGAAATTTTATTCCTTGAATCAAAATAAACTGACTAGTTACTGCTAAATTATCTATGGTTTTGCAGACTTACTTTGGAGGTATGAAAGAGGAACAGCGTCAGAGGTTCACTTGTGCTTCTGAAAAGTATCAATATTAGATGAGAGAATGGAAAATTGTATTTGTCTGAGTATTTTTTGTTTGCAATAGACATATTTGATTTGTTAACCATGGGTCTTTCTTATGAAATGCCTTTTCTAAAACTCCTTTTTCATTGATTTGTTCTGTAAGGCATCTGGGAAGACCTGCTACAGGGAGACCACCCAGTTTTACACTGGTGCTGACTTTTCCACTGTCCTGGGCTTTTCCACTGGGGGGGACTGTTCCATGAGAACAACAGATGAGGTGCTTTGCCCTCAAAGACTAACCTCTTGGTAACACAGACTTAGACCGAGGGCTGAATTCTTCTCTATGACATTTGATATAATGCCAGTGCTACTCTGAAGGCAGAGGAATTGCTTCAATGTTATGGCATTATAAATTAAATCAGTAATTGCACCTCGACACATTTAAGAGCATTTCTACTTTTAGCTCCCAAGTAATGGATAGGTGACCGAACCCAGAAAAAAAAATCCAAATGAAAATTCATTTTCTCTATCTAACAAATGTATGATATTCACTGTCCAAGACATGACATTTGAAATGACACACAGTCGGGGGGAGGTAGTACATTTAGCACTGAAGATCCTCACCTCAACCAAAGTATGACTTGTGGATGTAGTGACACAATTGTATGGTTGTCTGGGGCTTTCTGTTAAGAAGGTGAAGATTGATTCTTAATACTTTTGGCATATCAAGGTGAACGGACATTAAAAATTCTTGCAAGCTTCACTTTAGATATCTATGCAATTTCCAGGCAGATGTATGTATTCATCTTTATATTTGAAGTAAAGTGGAGTTGAAAAGATATGCTTGACCAAACAGAAGCAGAAGGTAGACAATTAATGTATACACATGCAGATATTGTAGCCCAGTGGTACATTTATATTTGGTGAATTCTCACTTTTATGGAAGCCAATTTAAACACAGACCTTTTTTGTGCTCCAGATACATGACACATTTCTAACTGGACCTGACTGCTAGTATATTCTTCTGCTTTGATGTAGCAGTGATGTCCCCCATCTTTTCCTTTATTATCTCTTCTACACTTTGATTCTTCTGGTTTTAGATGTTTTTCTCAGATGAAGAATATTCTTAGATTAGTATTATTATTACAGCCCACATATCTTTCTGAATGAATTAGCAAATATTAAAGATTGCTGTGTGATTAAACAAAGAGTAATAGAGACAATTTCACCTCACAAGATGGTGTCTGGGCCTCTTGGCTCTTCTGGATACTTGGAATGTAACATCATTATTGCAGATTTCAAATGGCAGTGACAGGGGTGCTGCGTGACCTGCACCCAGGGACTGAAGGGCCCTGAGAGAGCCAGTGGTACGGTGAGCCAAGGACATCTCTGCAGCTGAGCGTAGATTTCTGCATGTTGTTAGAGAGGCTTTTGCATAGATATATGAGGAAGTAATTCCCATCAGTGGCCAAATGAGTGGGACAGAAATACAGAAGACAATTCCTCTGCTCAAGAAAGGTTCTTCTAAGTTGGGATTGGCTGGAGCTCAGGCATTTTACCATACTGCTCCTGTTGGGGTCTTTCTGTGTGTTTGTGGCTGTTTAGAATAACAGTGAGGAAGCACCTTCTTTGACTGACAGATCTCTCTTTGATGCAGTACGCTTCTTCTGAGCACTAAATATTTCACTTAGCGCAATATTAACCATGGTAGCATGGCAAGAACTTTGACTTTTTGGTCCTGAAATCTAAAAGAAACAGAGCAACGAACAGAAGGTGTCCCAAACACAGAGAAATGCTCAGCTCCCACCAAAGGTCTTCCTGTGTTGCTAGTACCTTGCTCTTGTGATGTAAATTCCCAGTACAATGGAGTGGGTGAAATATTCTGGTTTGATTTTACTGATGCAGGGAGGTCACATTTGGTTTATGGCAAAGCTGGTAGAGACTCCCTTGAGGCCAGTGTGGAGACAACACCTGGAGCTGCTTGTGGTGCTTATTACTAAATCTCAAGGAGCCACTCAGAGAAGGAGAAGGTACCACATTATTTTCAGATGAAGGGGTGTCCCCTGCTGTAAGAGAACTGAAAGTACCATACTCAGTACCCTGATTCTCTTGGGCTTGATTTACTGGCCATGCTTCTATATGCAAACACACCAAAAATCTCAAGCTCCACTCTGTCTGTGCTTCGCATTTTTAACAGCCATTAATATGAAATGAGAATAGCCTGGTGCCATCATTTAGGAGAGGGTATTAAAATATATATATATATTTCTATAGTTAATGGAGGAAAACAGTCTCTGAAGAGACATATCCTCTCCGATGCTTCCTTTAGGCATATTACAAGTGCTTACTCTAGGCAGCTAGTTCAGGTGTACCCTTGGCCAGGAAAATCCTATCCAGTGTCTGTGTAGGTAATTATTTCCCAGGCGAACACTGAGCTATCAGTTTTGGCAAATTTCTGAGGTTTTGATACCTGTTTCTGTCTCAGCATGAAGCAAAAAAAGGCATACAGATATTTTTATTTAGTAAAGGAGAATTATGGAGTTTGTGCAGCCAGAATGGCCTTGCAGCCAGGATATTTCAGTGGGATGTGAGAGAGATTATTGAGATTTCTGCCTAGCCTGATTCAGGGAAGACTCAGACCTGGGAAAAACTGTAATTCTGAAATGGTCTATCCTGGAAGTTGCAGTTTGGATAGTTCATGTTATCTTCTGTTGTGCAGGTCAGGCTCCTTACTTACTCCATGATATCCTGGAGTTTTCTCTTGGAGAATGGAGCTGGCACACACATGGGGTCCCTGGTTATAGGGAGTCACTGGGAATTTGTTCTACTCAGAGGAAAAATTGGAGGTGCTATCACTATACCACAGCATCCATGAAATTTTAGGACAGGATAGCTGGAAAGAAGTATTTCTGCTGTGGACATTCTGAACACCTTGGTTTTCTGGAGGAAATGGCACTAGAAATGAATGGAGAAGCCCTATACATTTTTGTAGAAAATATATCTAAATGAATGTTTGTTGAACTGAAAATCTGTTTTACCCCCAAGAATGGCTTTCAATCACATGGACTTTGGAATCCACCTGCTCACGTTTTTAGCAGAGGATGCGTCTCCATCACACTAATTCAGCATTGACACCATCACCTCCCCTATGTCTCATGTGATGACTGTGTATTTGAGGAGGAACATGCGCAATTCCAGTGACATGAACAAAATGGCGTGTGGGACAATTTGCACATACATACTGTTAAGTATGTGGAGACGGATTGTACGCCACCCCACAGTGATGAAGACTAGGATCCTCTTGAAAAAATGTCTGAAGAAAACTTACCTTAGTATTCCACAGGGTGCAATACAAATTTGTGAGAAGTGCAAACAGGAATGTTAACCAAACGCAGGATCAAAACTGGCAGCACAGGTAGTCTGAATGGCAAATTCTTCTTCTGCGCAAAGAACTAACATCAATCACTGTTAGTACTTTAGACGAGCTATGTTTAAAGATTGATTTATTATAGAGATACGGATGGTGATGAATGAATTCCCTTTTCACTTGTTATTAAGGATCCATTTCACTGTTCCTTTCTGGGCATGCCGTCTGACCTCAGGAAGCACCTGTCATGGGATAACATTTATTAATTTTCCCTACTGCAGCCCACAAGGGTTTAGTCCTGCCTGAGTTAGTTAAATGTTCTGTTGCATTGCTTTGTATTAAGCCTGGGAATTGTCAGGATGATTAATTCTTTTCATTCGAACATTCCTGTTGGTCCATTTGCACAACATGAGCTCTGTCCCAAGTTCCACACCGGGCTGCAGATGTACAGGAGGTTATGTTTTCATATGCTTGATTCTTTCCACAGGTCTGTTTTAAAGAGGCAACTATTATTATGGTGGTTTGTCAACAAGATGAATTTTCCAATTAGATTTGCCAGGTGGCTGAGCTTGACCAGGACAGCCCAATTTCAGGTTCTGTCAATAGAGCATAACCAGATCACTGAAATCCAGGTTGCTGGTTCCTTGTGCTGCCTCATACCAAGTTGGCAGTGGTGGGCTTTGGGACTGGCCAAGGCTATGTTCCAACTTCCTCCTTGTAATTCTTTTCCAACCACTGAGATAGCACCTGCCCTATTCATTTCCCCCCACATTTCTGTTTCTTTTTTGATAGAGAAAGATAGCCTACAAAGCAAAAAATGAAAAAAGAAAAAAATCATATTCACCCCCACCTGTATTTGTCATCCTGGACCAAACTCTGGACCCCCAGGATTGGGACTCAGCCCCTGGCATTCAGCATTACATGCATTCATTGGTGCTGCACAAGAAGGTAAAAAAGCTGCTTTGTATTAGACTGCTCAGTTGAGCACAAGAAAGGCATAGGAAGAGAACACCTGCAGTTAGCTGTCATATTGGTACTGTGACCATGAAGCTCCTGAGCTCCAAGGGAAGCAAGAGTAAAAGGGGAAATGAGTGTAAAGGCTTTTATGAGTCCAGCTGATGGAACTGGAGGAAATGGAAAAGCTTTTGAGATTGAATGTCCTTAGCAAGTAATCAGTAACCTCCTACTCAATTGTGGAACCATAAAATCAGATCAATGTCCTGTCTTCCACATCAAAGGGCAGCTCCATAGAAAAAGTTTGTATAAGAATCTTTGACTCAATCCTCACAGGTGTGCAAAAGACCTTTTCCTCCACAGCTGTTTCCTTACAGTTGAACTCCATGATCTTAAAGGTCTTTTCCAACTTAAATGATTCTATGATTCTACGATTCCTTTCTTGCCTAGTGAGAACACGGCTAGCTTGACTGCTGCATAAATACAACTGAGCTCCAAAGGGCTCAGTCCTTTGATAAATGACACTGTGGGAGATCACATAGCTGCTCTTAACCATATATTTACACGGCTCCAAGTGCATCTGGGGCCACCTGTAACTACCTCTTCTTGATAAATGGAAAGTACTAGCATCAAACCTGAGGTTTTCCCCCCAGCTGTGAGACGCTTCTCCTGGGAGGAGGGGGTGCTTGGCAGAAAAGGGTGCAGGATTATACTGGCTCCTCTTGAAAACTGAGCAGTTAGCAACGCCAGTCCTCCCCACACTGGTCCTGGTGCCAGGCCAACCGCCCTAAGTGAGTGCTGTCCCTAACCAAGTCACAAGACGAGGTTTGCTGACAAAACCTGGCTGCACCTCAAACCGCTCAGTAGTACCAAGGTTCCAATTTAACAGAAAACACGCTGAACGGCAAAACTGTGTGAGGATTGATTTCAGCACATCGTAAGCTCGGTCTTCTAATTACAGGGCTGTAAGAAAAGGTTAGCAGCAAACAAATACAAACACATTGGTGGCCTAAACTGAACATCAGCTCTTTTTGCCCAGTTCTTATTCCACTCCAACAACCTCTCAAGGTTGGAGTCTCAGCACTGACAGTGCCACCCCTTCCTCTGAAAATTGCCCCACATCTCAGTCCTTAGCAGGTTTAGAAGGTGTTATCATCCATCTGCAGTGGAGTTCCCTGCTCCAGTTTCCTCCACAGGTAACTCAGAGCTCAGCATTGTGGCACCTGTGCAGCTGCCTCTCTGCCCCCTCGTTTTCCACATGATCTTTAGCTGCCTGAGGCTTTTATGGAAAGGATGTAAGGAAGTTCAGGACACGGGCTGAGACATGTAGTCACAGCCACTTGCATGCACTGGTCTCAGGCCCAGTTTTGTGATTGTAAGCTGACTTCATGTTAGACAGTGATGTGGAGTCTGGAGATCCCTACACACTTTGTCCTTGCTTTATGTCCTGTGTCTCCAGCAGAGAGGAAAGAAGGTCAAAAAGGGATAGAGATTTAGGACTGGAGATGCCATAGTTTTCAGGGAAGCTGCTGAGACAGGGGTATTTTAGAACTTTTCCTCAGACTACTCTTGTCTTTTTCCTCTGGAAATAGCCTTTCATCTGGAGAGAAATGGTTATGGACATGTATACAAGATTTTCCAGGCAACCATTGTATGAGTCAGCATAAAAAGAAATATGGTGATGTGTTACAGGTCCTCATTTGCCAAGGTGGCTATTGCAGCACTGAGCCTGCACTGACCAGCCCTGGCAACAAGCGCCTGCATTGGTTTAGGATCCACCCTGTGCTGCTAGAGCTACACAGCTGCCACTGGCTCAGCCTTAAAGCAGAGCTTGGTGGCTTGTACTAGAAAACAAAATCTAGGTCAGGAGTTAGTAATAAATACTTGTAGATGCTGACTTTTCAATCTCAGCATTCTCCTCAGATTAAATCACTAACATTATGTCCTCCTTGGGTTGTCCTGTTAGCATCTGCCTAAAGCTGCAGCTGGTGCAATACATGGTGCTACAGTGCTGCTTACCGCACCTGAGCTCCAGGTACAGCACAGCAGGCAGGGTCTAGCACTGCAGTGTGGGACCCTTCGGGCTTTGCGGCATTATTTTCCCAGCTTGCTGAGATGAAGTGGCACTGTGTTTGCTAGGACCATGAGGGGGGATTTCTGGAAGGGGATAGTCTCCTTACATACCAGCAATTCATAGAATTACCACCTCCCCATGCTCTTTCTGATACAACATCCTGTGAATCTACTCAGTTTTTATGGCTAAAATGGCAAACCAAACCTTTTACCAAGGCACGTGTGTGGGGAGTGAATTCAGGGAATGTGGTGAATACAGATGGGGAATAAAGCTGAAAATGTTTTGTTTTCTTTGTGCTGTTCTCCACATTTTTCCTCTCCTCTGCCTGTCTGCAGAGCCTAGCTTTGTTCTGAAAGTCTTTTCACACATACTGCATTGATTTACCACCCACAGATGCTGCCTGTTTATTCTTTCCTGTCATTTTCATTGATCTAACATGAAAGTCACCTTGAACAGAAAGAGCTTTGCCCTTGCTAGGCATGCAAAGTATTAAAAAATAAAAATATAAAAATACAAAAATAAGCATACAAAAATGTAGGGATTGCTGTTGCAGGGGGTCATGGATACAGAATCTGACTTGTCCATAAAAAGGCAAGATGCTGCTGGATTCAACAGATAACTCATAGAATGGTTGCAGACTAGACACCAAGGCAGGGTGTGTTACACCTTTCAGTATTTATTTTGGTATCCTTTTTTTTTTTTTTTTTTTTTTCCTTTTTCTGAGCAGAAGCATATTTGGGCACCTACTGGCCAGTTTTTCATCCACTTCAAGATGGGTGACATGGGGTCAGTATGTAATTTGCCTGTGGTTATGTTATAAGAGGTTTATCACCAAAGAAAAAATCATTTGCAAGAAAGTTCTTGCAAGGGTTTACTATCAACCCTTCTTTTACACAGCTGCCTTACAGATGAAGGAAACTCAGACCTTTCCTTGCAAGCAAGAGGCAGCAATTCAACTTAACAGCTTGGTATTGAGTGCTTAAATGTTTTTGGGCATATGAATCTAAAAATATGTTTTCAGAGAATTACATTGTGAATATACCTGCAGTGCTGGCAGCTGAGTGTTGGTCTGTTTGTTCTCTTAATTAAATATATGGCTAAGTGCACTTAGCCATGTTAGCGCTGGCTGGGACAAGTGGCAGTGTGCTTGCTAGTCCCATGTCGCTCTGTCAGCCTTCGTGGTCAAAGAGCAGCTGTACACTGTCACTGAGCACTTTCATCTCAAGCACAAAAGCTACATATAGACTTTCTTCATGTCTTCCTTGACAAAATTAATTTTCTTTGCCTCTTTCTCATTTTCATACCATATCTTTAGCTTAACTCTGTCTCTATGAGCAGCAGGAGATCACATATTTTACTACCACAGAGAAATGGGTTACACTCAAGGGAAAAGCTTAAGGCCAATGTGCTTTTTAAATGGCACGAGAGAGCACAGCCCCATCATTCTCCATAGCTGGTGGGCATCTTGGGTGTCCTTCCTCCTAGAAATGCGCAACACTTTGTGCAGGGTGGCACCTGGTCCACTGAGAAGAACTTTCCTAGTGACAAACTGGTGGCTGACTAGTAACAGGTGGTCCATTTTTCTCCCTTTTCCAAGCCTACCCACCCTGTATTGCTTAAAAAGAGATCGATGCATTCAAATAATGGTCTGACCAGTTTTAACCATAGTTTGTACAATTTGACTGCAAACACCTCGAGGTTTGCAGCATGCCAAAGCACCGAACACAATATTCCTCACCTCCCACCATTGACTGTGTCTCCCACTGAAACTTTTGTTCCTGTATATATATGTAACTTTGTGCATATGTGGTTTATAGGTGCTTTGACAAGCACTTTTGAATTCAAAGAAGTCAGGGAGAGAGAAGCTGAGAGGTCAAGTCCACTCCTTCACAGAAACTGGCAAAGACAGATCTGAGAATACTTATGCAGTACCTCTTGCGGAGTACATAATGAAAAAATAAAGTTTTATGTTATTATACACGGTATCTACACACAGATCTATTGCTGTTTTGCCTTTTTTTCTTGAATTACATTACAAGTATTTCCACAAGTGCTTGGGTCTTCTTATAAGCTATATAACACTGAGCTCAATGGCCCTGCAGTTTTGGTCTTTCCAGCAGTGGCCCCAGGTAACTTTGAGGGGTTATTGTTACAGGCACTCTAGTCACCAATGTACAGGACTTCAGTTAATTACTGTAATATTCACCTTATTACTATATAATACTTTAAAAATGTGTCTCATTTTCACTTAAAAAGGCTTTTATGAGCTAAAACGTACAAGAGAAAGTTAGACAAGTCAGTGGTAAGACCCATGCTCGACAAATTTCAGCTGAGAGATGAAATCTAAATGCAAGCACTTGGTGAGGAGTACCTGTGTGTCCAGGATAGAGATTTAACACCTAACTGAGCTGAGCCGGAGGAAAGTACAGTGATTCAGGATGTAGATGTGATGCTCATTAATACTGAATCCACAAATATGCCTCCCGAGGAAGTCTAAATCAAAGAACTTTCATTTCTGATACTGTTTTTTTTTTTTTTTTTTTTTGTCTTAAGGCACACAGAATTGAAACAAACAGGATGAAGTCCCATTGCCTAGAGACATCCTTCCAGTACTACCTGAGATACCTAAGGGTCTCCAAGACATCTAGTTCAGGATGGCATATATGACATAAGACTTACGGAAGTCTCATATGATCTGGCTGCTAGATGCTGGGTGAGATAATCCACAGCACCTAAAACAGCACTGAGCCCTGACAGTGAAATCATTCCCTCTGGTGAATACTGTAGGAGAGGCTTAGATTTCCCTTTTTAGATGCATTCCCATTTAAATCTGCTGGATAGGAAGAAATTTTTCGCTGTGAGGATGGTGAGGCACTGGAACAGGTTGCCCAGAGAAGCTGTGGATGCCCCATCCCTGGAGGTGTTCAAGGCCAGGCTGGATGAGGCTTTGAGCAACCTGGGCTAGTGGAGGGTGTCCCTGCCCACGGCAGGGGGGTTGGAACTTGATGATCTTTAAGGTCCCTTCCAACCCAAACCATTCTATGATTCTATGACTCTATGATTATGTGAAGAGTGGAAAAAATAATTTTGCTTTTAGAAAGCTTTAGAAAACAAAGGCACAGCTACTGATACCAAGGCATGCCACAAAAAAATTCACTAAAAACATTTTCTGACCTGCTGTCCAGAAAGTCACCAAGAGAACATTTATCCATTCTGCAATTCTGCATTCTACATTAAAAAATCACTGAAGTCTAAAAACCAGTCATAAACAGCATAAAAACATTAACATAACTACCATCCTGAAACTTGCTGATGGCAAAGCCAGGTCTTTCAACTGGACAATACAGAGAAAGGTTTCCTGGCTGAGGAAACAGAATCTTTTTTAACCTGCTGCAGGCTCCAGCTGGGTTCAGCTGTGCACAGAGTTTCAAGCCCTGTCAGTGCCACTCTCCTTTGCCAGCCTGCTTTTGTACTTGACACGTTTGCACTTTGTGTTTGTTCAAACACTGCTTTGCTAGCAGAAGAAAGAAGCCCCCATGGCTCTTTTCTTCTATAAGCATGGCAAGGCAGGTGAGAAAGGGAGCTCCCGTTTCCTATATGAGAGCACTGGGGCTGTTTGCTCGGAGCTCAGCCCTGCCAGGGGCCAAACACTCCTATAACGTGTCTCTGAGGCAGTGCAATTGCATGCCCTGGGGTGCATCGAAGTGCCTAAAGTGACAGGCACTTCCAGAGACATTCAAAAATACTTACTTCTTCCTGATTTAACTGGCTGCTGCTCCTGAAAATCCCACAAAATGTGTAAGTAACCCTAAAACTCAGGCTGGGGGCTCCTTCTGAGGGTGTGTGACTTGCGGGTGCTGATGCCATGTGCGGAGTGCTTGGCACCCAGCAGGATCCAGCCCTGAGCTCTGGCCAGTCCCACCTGGGCAAAGCCCTTCCTGTCTGCCCCAGCCCAGCTGAAGCCTGAGCCTGCCCTGCTGAATCATTGTGGTGGGACAAAAAACCCCAACCACTCAGCTGTACTCTCTTTGGAGACAAAGAATGTTGAGGTGGGACAAGGGACTTGTCTGCAATTCTTTAATTTCTTTGTTTTAGTCTTGAAGAAGACGATGGATGGGTTCCCCAGTGTCATTTACCCTGAGCCATACCTGTGCTTCCCAGCACCTGATTTTTTCGTTGTGAATTGTAGCAAAGAGGACATGTTCCATATAGTGAAGTTTTCCTTTAAGCTAACACCCTCTGCTGTTCACTCCTGTATATCATGCATAAACAAAATGTAGCCACAATTAGTGACTACTGACTTCCGTGTGGTACAGTGATTTCTAGATTATTGTCCTAATTTTATTTTTTTTAATTCTTTGAAACCAACACAGCAGTGATTTAGTCATCTGACCTACCCTGCACATCTTTCAGAAAAAATACCATGCAGCAATGTAACTTTTCAATACTTTTGAAGTACAACTTTGGGATTTATTTTTGAAAATATCTGTGATTTCTGCAGTGCCAAAAATGACCTGATCACACTGATGCTGTTAATGTTGAGGCCTTGGTTTAGCAATCAGAAGTTCGTGAAGTTGATGTTCTTATTTTTTATGCTATATTTTTATTTGATGTAGTTGTGAAGGTTGAATGGGGTTTCACTATGAACAGTGATTGCTCGCATTTCAGAAGTTTTGATTTTGGAGAAGACACTCCTTTCCTGTGTTTAAGGAACCCATGTGAATGAGTTATCAGGCTCTGAATCACCATGTAAAACAGACATCTACGCTTGCCTACCTCTGAATTACAGGCACGTGCCATTCACCAGCTGCTTATGCAATAGTGTGGCCAGACTGATCAGCCCATGCTTTAAGGATAAGGTCAAGGCAAACGAAATATCCCGAAGACAAAATATTGTCACTGGAAGAAGGGTGCTAAAACCAAAAGAACTTTTAGGTTCCTCTCTTTGAAAGACAGCTACAGGGCAAGGGAAGAGGCGGGAGGAACTGCTGAGCTCTCCTCCCCAGTCTCTCAGTAGCTCTCAACAGCATGACACAGGTGTTTGAAGCTAAGTTTCAGTCTCCATATTTCTGCATAAGAATATCTAGCACACCATGTTTTCTGGCAATTCCCATCTCCATTATCAAGAAAAGGGTTTAAGGCTAACCTAAATTTAGGAATACTGTTTTCAGTGCTGTTCTCCATACGCAAGGCAATGAATGGGGAGCTAACCTTTAGGAATCTAATCTGCCAAATCATTCCTTTCCCCCTCACCATTACCAGCATCAAATCAGCCAGTATTTGTTGTTCTGTGCACAGGCAGACGCGAGTACGGTTAATTCTTATCAGCTACACAGGATTTTAGCAGGATTAATCTTATGAGTTCTTCTGTCTTACTACCAGCCTCTGAAGATATTTCCAAAAACTCTCTGGGTCTCTCTCCAGCACTCAGGTTTGCCAACCACCCAAATTTTTCCCTGAGTTTCCTCTGTGCTGAAAAAAGAGGCACCATCCTGGGAAATCCCTTTTCCCAGTGGCAGCTGTGCTGCCATTTCTCATTTGACTTCCCAAGAGGCATCAGAAGATTAGTTGCAATCTCTTTGCTAGCTGCTAATCCAGAGCGTTGTATTACAGTGCCTTGCTGTCCCTCTGAATATGACATTAAGTAGACAATAAACAGAATAGAGTTTACAGGTGCTACAGTGATACTAACAAAGATATATTGATATCCCTGCCTCGAGTACAACTGGAATAGCTGCAACATCCCCAAGGCAATCCCACAGGCCTACTCAGACCAAGGCACAGGGTGGTGCATAGTCCTCCTCATTCCTTACTCATGGGCAGCATCAACTTTGTAAATTACATTTTGCTGATCATTACTGCTGTGGAGTGTCTTTGGCCATTGTATAGGATTTTAGTTAGATATAAGTCTTTAGTTATAAAGAGATGTCTTTGGTCTGTGATTACCAATATTTGGCTGCAGACTGTTAACTGCGTTTTCCCACATTCATTAGTGAGGCCCAGCAATGATAGCACCTGCCTTCATAAAGCAGGATGAGAAAAGCTTTTATAGCCCCGCTTTATATTTCACTTAAGTGTCCCTCTTTCCTTGTGCTTGCTGCTAATGTACCACCATTATGTGTCTGAAATTGCCAGTGTTTGGAGGAGATGGGCTGTGTCCCCATCAGTGCCTCCGGCTGGATTGGCATTTTGCTGAAATTCCCCTACAGACAGTAGGATAGTTTTATTTTGACTGAGAGAGAGGATTGTCCTGAGAAGTAACATTTAAAAAAAAAGTGTTCTGGTGTATACTTATCATCCCAAGCCAGTCACCTGGGAAACATTAACAAGGCTGCATTTGCAACTGTGTTTGTTTAAACAGAGCAGCATGAAAATTCACAGAAAAATCTCCATAGCTCCCTGAGCATCTGTAGTGCTTCTGTATGGCTCTTTGAGCCTGTGTCTTCAGGCAGCTTGACTCACACAAGATGACAAGTGAATTCACAGGTAGAGCTTGTGTATTGGGTCTGGCTGAGCTGGAGTCAGTACCCCCCAGCACCCTCCCAGCGCTGAGTGTGACCCTGGCAGCCAGCAGGGGGTGTGTAACACAGCTTGGGAGGGGGCGGAGCCGGGACAGCTGATCCGGATTGGCTGTTCCATACCATGTGGCCTCAGCTCAGCTAGAACCGGCAAGGGCCG
>NW_010119560.1:0-291 GCF_000699245.1 Pterocles gutturalis | reverse complement strand
GGCATTTGCTTTAATTAAACTGCTTTTATCTTGACCCACGAGCTTTTCATCTGATTTCCCCCCCTTTATTTTGCTGAAGAGGGAGTGATAGAGGGGCCTGGTGGGCACCTGGCATCCAGACAACCTTAACCCACCACAGCTTGTGGTCAGAAGGAATTTCCATACCTCTCTTAGGCCCCAAGCTGTGTCCTGCTGACCAGTGACCATGCGCTCCCCATCCCTCAGGGCTTTCTTCTGACGGAGAACTGGGCTCAGGCACATAGAATCACAGGGTCACAGAATCACTGAATG
>NW_010119559.1:330-533 GCF_000699245.1 Pterocles gutturalis | reverse complement strand
CTCCCAGGGTGTTTCCAAATCAGTGACCTCCTGCGAGGGGAGGACGTTAGCCCCCCCAGCAGCACGATGAAGCCTGTTTCTCGCAGCACATCTATTAGCAAACTCCTGAGCACAGCGTCTGGGGGCCGAGAGAGGAGGGAGGGTGGGGTGAAAACCCCAGTGAACAGGTCCACCCAGGGGAGAATCTCTTCCCGTTGTGCATT
>NW_010119559.1:0-225 GCF_000699245.1 Pterocles gutturalis | reverse complement strand
CAGGTTGCGGCCCGGGGCGGGGCCAGGCGGTAGCGGTACCGGGTTTATCAGTCAAAGGGTTTTTTTTCCTTTGGACATAAGAGTGGCGGGTGTAAGCCAGGGAGGACCCTGATGGGCTCGGATTCAGAGGAGGATCACTGGAGAAATGCTGCTGCACCAGAGCAGGGTGAGCAGGGTCAGGGTGAAGCCCTCAGAGGGACGAGGGCAGGGGTGGGGGGACAGGGA
>NW_010119558.1:39799-58143 GCF_000699245.1 Pterocles gutturalis | reverse complement strand
GAGGTGATTCCCCCCCTCTACTCTGGTCTTGTAAGAACCCATCTGGAGTACTGTGTCCAGGCCTGGGGTCCCCAGCACAAGAAAGATGTGGAGCTCTTAGAAAATTAATCAGAGGGCTGGAGCACCTCCCCTATGAGGACAGGCTGAAAGAATTGGAGTTGTTCAGCCTGGAGAAAAGAAGGCTCTAAGGAGACCTAACAGCAGCCTTCTAGTACCTGAAGGGGACCACAGGAGAGATGGGGAGGCACTCTTTATCAGGGAGTGTAGTGAGAGGACAAGGGGTAATGGGTATAAGCTGAAAGAGGGTAAATTTAGACTAGACATTAGGAAGAAATTTTTCACTGTGAGGTTGGTGAGACACTGGAACAGGTTGCCCAGGGAAGCTGTGGATGCCCCATCCCTGGAGGTGTTCAAGGCCAGGCTGGATGAGGCTTTGAGCAACCTGGTCTAGTGGAAGGTGTCCCTGCCCATGGCAGGGGGGTTGGAACTCGATGATCTTTAAGGTCCTTTCCAACCCAAACCATTCAATGATTCTATGATTCTATGAAAATATTTTCTCTTCAGCCCAAATAAAATCACAGTTCTTGTTACTAAACCCTAAAATTACTTATTTTCCATCTACAAACCAGAAACATAAATGATTGGTGGCATTTCATAGTGCTAGCAGTTGCCACACTTCTTTCTAAAATGAGATGATTCACTGTATTATCAACTACTATTATTTACACAGAAAAAATAGGTGAAAATAATAAGTTATAAGAGTTAAAACTCATACTCATCTTTCAGAGAAGAAAAACAGCTTGTGTCAAAGTCTGTACTAATATTGAATACAGTTGTAAGACACCTTGTGAAATTCATTGGGGGGCAGAAGTTGAATCACGTTTACTGTGATATAGACACTTGCCCACGGGAGCTTTGACAAGAAATACAGTTCATTATTACCAAAAACTGACTTGGAACTAAGAACATTCTTTAGAGAATGAATATTTCAAAATATCTTTTATGGAATTATCTAAACAAGGATGCAAGATACCTGGTGAAATCACTTAGCCTGTTACCTACCCCAAAGTTAACTCTAACATAGTGCTTCCATTACTATCTGAGTGATCTCCTGATAGAAACCTGTAGTAATTAACTTTGTTCATATTATTTTTTAATTAAACAATAAAACCCAAGTGCTTTGCAATGAATTGCCACAGATTAAAAAATCTGAGCTTCTATAACAGAAATATTTTGCACAACACTTTTATAAAATTTTTACCTTCTCCAGTTGTTGCTATGTATTCTTTAACACATAAACTATCCTACTCCAGTTGCAGGCAAAGGGAAAGCCCGTATTGTCTGTAAAGCAAAGCATTTGATGTTACCTGAGTGATTTTAAAAGTTAATGTAGCATTGAATAAATGCAGAATTAATCGGTACCACATTTTTAAAACACTCCAAACACTGTTAGCATCTTGTTCTCTGTCAGTAGGAAATTAGCTCATCATTTTGTTTCATGGCAATTCCATTATTCACTAGGCAATTCCATTATTCACTAGGAAGTGTTTTAATGTCTGTTTATGAGAAATAAGAAACTGTAGGCACAGTTTTCTCTGCAAAAAAAAATTAGTTAAGCAGAGAGGAGAGTATCCCTTGACAGAGGTGTATACACACAAAAGATTTCATCTCGATGTTCCAGCTGTGGACCTTCTCTGAGTAAACGTGCGACTTTGGGTATAAGTGCACACTGCCGGCAGGAAAGATATTACAGATTCTAGACTGGTTGTATTCATGACATAAGATATTTGAGAGTTCAAACACCTGAAATGCACATATTTGTAGCACCTGCTGGGTGGATGTTCTCAACAAAGGCAGAAAGGATGGAACTTGACTAAGCATCTCTGTCCCTCCTGTAGAACAAAATTTGTAGTAAATGCTGACACTGACTACACTTACGCAGTTTGATGCTATACCCTGACAGGTGTTATATTTGTGTTTATAATTTTCTAGCTTCTCTAGACAGACTTCTTTTACTTCAAATGGTTACTTAATTTAATGAGCAGTATCTGTTAAAAACAAATGTGTCAGGTTTTTGCAGTAAAGGGAGATTTCTTACCCATAATTATGACTCTTCCTAATCATTTGGCTATTGTTAGTTTTTGTTTGTGCTTAGTTTGATTCTAATGTTCTGCCATTGATTAACTCAAGACCAGGGGTCTAGCAAGCATAAAGTCTAAGCACACAGAGAAAAAAATTGTCCCTACAGGGATCTCTCCTGGATAGAGAAGGACTCTGTAAAAAAAAAAAAAAAAAAAAAAAAACCAACCTGGAAAGAAGATATTACATCCATTGCCTCTTCTTTGTCTCATCTCACAAGGAACTGGAACAACCCATTACCTTGATGTTGTGCTAAATAATATGGTTTCCAGCAAAATCCTCACATTTTATGACATTCAAATTTATCACTAAGTTGAAAGGAACAATGAAGATGATATTTCCGATAGTTATTGACTTCTGATGCTTCTTGACACAGAGACAAGATAACAGCACTGGATGAAGCCCAGGGGACAGATGCTGTACAGTGCACCCTGAAAGACAAACATCTGCTCTGAGACAGCCATATAAGAATCTTCCACACTCCATGCAAGAATGTGCCTGCAGAGGGCAATTCGTCACATATTTCTTCCATGACAGAGAAAGCAGAGAAAGTCTAACTAATATGCTTAGTCTGAATATTTACCTTTTAAATGACTGAAATTAGGTCAGGTGAGCCAAACTCTTTAATACTTTTAAGATTAAGTGCTTGAACTAAGCTGAAGTGTCAATCACATTATGCCAAGTGAGACCATTCTAGCTGTATCGGGAAGGAAAAAAAGAGCAGAAAAGAGAAGGAAACTCTAGTTTCATTTATAACCCTGACACAATTGCTTTAATATGTAGGTGAGATCTAGCTGTTGGAGTTCATCATCTATGTATACACAGATATACTTCAATTTCAGCAGCTTATACAAGTAGCGAATCAGTCCTGGGCACTCTGGTTCTGTAAGTCTGGAGCACTACCAGCTTCACCTCGGGAAAGGACCACAAATCAATAACATAAAACTGTAGCAAAATGCTTGAAAGTGTATCTAGCCACGTGTACTGCAAAGCAAAGATTGTTTGCATTTTCCTGAAGAAATGGAGTGTGCTATCTGAAACTACTGTAAAAATGGGCCTCATGACATTCCCATTGGTTGGAGAAAAAAAAAGATATAAAGAACTGTTAGAATTGGCAGTATTAAAATAGCAGTGAAATTAAACTTGAATCTTGAAAATGAGACTTTTGGAAGAAAACAGGTGTCCAAAAAAGAAATAAACTAGGTTGAAATCAGCAAATGCCTTTTTCATTTCTGAACATGTGACAATTTTAATAGAGCAGTTTACCCTATGAGAAAGCGTTACACTCTGTTTTCACGCACAGTGCAGGCGGGGCCATTTTGCCTCATGTATTTGCAGGTTACTAAGTATATATAGCAAATCTGTAGGCTGACTTGATACCATTCACACTGGTGTCATTCGTCATTAGACAGATGGCATGAATTCACAGTGACATGTCTTGTGATACTTTCTTCACTCTACAAAATCTGTTTGCAACCGCCTCTAACTTTATTACGCTGCTAGTAATCAGAAGCACATTCTGTAATCTCTAATCATTAATGCACAATTAGCAGAGCAATCATCAGGACCCAGACATTCAAGAGCCTTAGATTTTCCATCTGTTCTTGGGAAGCAGGTATTTTGGTTTGTAAAAGCACATGTGGAAAGTAGACTTTGTTTATTCCACCACCAGTAGGTAAAGTTTGTGAATAACCTGCTCTATGCTTTAGAGATTACAAAAGCAGATTATTTGAGCAGTGAATGCTAAAATCGATTCTAGCTGAGACAGATTATAGTGGATTTCCCACTTGCTCAGAGAAGGAATATTCCCATTTGCTAAGTTGACAAAACATCTGTCTATTTTCCTGAAGGTCCAGAATAACATTTTAACTGTAGTAAACTTCAGGAGGACACACAGAGCATGTTCAGGTACCCATCAGGGAACACTTGCATCTGGCAGTTGTTTGTCAGGCATAGCAGCTGCTAAACAGAAATACTACAGATGAGAACAGATCAAGCGTACTGTTGCTGTTATAGTGTCTAATTATTCATATGACAAGTGCTTTACACTGACATTTCATTTTATTTGTATATTTCATTTAACCTCTGTTAAACAGTTGTTAGACAGAACAGAAAGGTTTCTGTGTCTATGTTTCTGTTTACATGAGTGAGTTGGGTGCATTGTTCCTTCAATTTATATAATGAAGGAGTTAAATGAGTGAGGAAATCAACACATGCATCTAGGCCATGCACACAAGCTCACAAGGATGTTATAAGACACATGGGATCTTTCTGCTACCCTTTTTGCCAGGGGCAGCAGAAAGCCTTCATTTCCAAACTCTTGAGGGAGAAATGCTCTATGCTGTATCCGGAAAGGTAGTCAACAACTATCTTTAAATTCACAAACATTTCAGCATAGTTCTTTCATTTCTGCTTTTTCCACATTAGGTTTCCATAGGAGCCAAGCTGCTGAGTTAAACACAGAAGCAGTGGTTCATGAAGAGCTTCTATCTTTATGCAGTAGTTCATCTTCTGCTGAAAACTTAATTTACTTATTTACTCTGAACAATGTAAAAGTTCATCTCTTAAATGTGTTAAATATCTGAGTTATACAAGGCATGGACCTGTTTTCCTTCTTCAGGAGAGCCTGTCAGATACTTCTAGCCTACTGACTACAGTACTAAGAATAGTGACTGAAAACTTTGATCCATGTCAAATGGCTGATAACAGGCATAATTCTTTATTTCTTCTTTTATACAGCCAGTCTCAAAATTAATTGTCTGCAGCTCCATTTTTTCTAGTCATGCAAATGGTCATCACAGGATATATGTGTTAGCTGTCTCTCCAGAAGCTTTAGCCAGTAGTTGCCCACAAATTCTAGAATAGGACTGAATTTATATGCTGATCTCCATTTAGATCTTTGGCATATTTCTCCTGTGTTCTAGTCAAACAGGTAAAAATAGTGAGAGAAAAATATTTCCATTATAGCAATAATTTGTAGTGGAAAGAACAACTGTGTTATGAAAAAAAATGTTTTCTAGATATGATGCATCAGGAAAAAGAAGTCTCCAATGCAGCAGAGAACAAAACAGCATATCTTAATAGGTAACCGCTCAGACAGACTATTCCCTTTATAATGTACTGGCTAGATATTAAGCTAGACATTAAGTGCTGTCTACCCAAGTAACATCACAGAGAATCGTGAACCTACCAGTTTGTGGGGCCACATATGTAGGCCAAGCATGTCCTACTCAGTGTGGAATTAAGAACAGAGTGTGCACCTCTCCACCAAGCCACCAAGTACAAAAAGCGCATCCCAGGGAAGGAGGTCTGGATGCCAGAATCCAGCACAGAACCCATCTGAGGGTCACTGTCAACTAAAGGGTTGTTAGGATGTGGAGCAACCATAAAAAAATACAACAAAAATGTTGTTTTCTGTCTGATGATTCCACAACAGGTCCACTTGAGACCATCTCAGACTGGGTTTACTGTCATTAGTACTGGAAACTCCAGGTGAGGCTGTGTTGCAAAAGGAAAAAATGGAGATTAGAAGACACTAATGGTAGAGTAAAAAATTTGTGTTCATTTCTTGTAAGTTCCGCTTAAAATTCCTAAATGTGAAAATGTGGTCCTGTCTTTTTTGGTGTGGTTTATAACACCTCTGTTTGACATGTGGCCTAAAATCTGATAGTCCTCCTCCATCAAATGTCACAATCTGAGTACTACCAAAGATTTGGATGAAGAACCTGCTATGGGAAGCACTGTTTCACTAGGAAGAATAGCCTTTCCTGTACCCATACTGCATTTATCCTTGTTTCAGTGACAAAAGAACAACCAGGAACTTTTAAAAGAGATTTATTCATTGCTTGGGAAAAAAAATGATGCTCAGACTCATTATAGTTTTCAAGGCTAATCTTCAGGGATTGCAAACAGTCCTTCTTCATCATGAACAAAGATTAAAAAATCAACATGAAACCTTCAGAGAGTCATTTCCGTCCTCAGAACTCCACATGAAACAGCCTCAGCAGCCGCAGAGGTACACAAACCCCGAACGGAGACTTCTTGTACATCTATTTCTCTTAGCTCCCATTGAAGACACAGGCCATCTTTCTGTGTTGGGCCTGCTGTTGAAAAATGAAAATAACACAAGTATAGGGATTAAAAGGATCTGGCATTCAGTTACTTTGGAACAAAATGGGTGAAAAGAACTAACACTCTAGCAAAATTCAATTTAGTATTGCTCTTCCTCATGTGATTCATTACCATTTGTTAACTACTCCAAGTATGCTTTCCAGGCTATCCATGTTCACAGATAGCATCCCTGGGTAATATCAGCTAAATAAAATTTAAAACAAATTCAATCAAACTTTTGTCATCTTTTGACTCATAAAAACATATATTCACATGTATACCAGACACAAAATTCTTATAGCCCATTTTGTAAGACAGGTATTGTAGGCCTACATGTTGCTTTCAATAATTTGGACAAATTCCAGCTAGATCATTGAATGCTGCATTATTAAATTTTTGATGTGGTGGTCTTCCCCCCACATTACTATGTTCTGCTAAACAGCCACTGAGTCCTACTGCTGAGCTGTCAACACTTCATCAGCAAGTGACCTTATTTAAACACATCTCTTAAGTGTTCCTTGGAGACAAGAAAGATTTAATTATATGGTTTTACTGGAATTATTCTGAGACTTTTATAAAGAAACAAAAAGGATTTATAAGTATTGTGAGTAGGCTTATGGTTTTTAAATTTTATTCTTAGATTATGAAAGTGTTTTTCATGTCAGTTTATATCCAGCTTGGGTTTTTGGATGGATAATATTTATTTGGGGACTTTGACGGAATCAATGCTAACAACACGTAAGCAGCCCTTTTTTGGTCAGATTTATTCTTCTGTGGGACTACATACAAGTCACTGCTTGTGGACTGTATGGAAATTCTGCTGCTGAATGCAAATGTCTACCAAAACCCTATATCTGACTTGAACACCAATCTTGCATGCCTCTCTCAAACTTTCCACCATGTACTATTTTTGACATATATTTTTGAGCCAAAAATATGACTACTAGTGATTTAGAGGGGTGGTTTTTTTGTTTTTTGTTTGTTTGTTTTTTGCATCTCTGGCTTTCACAGGAGAAAATAACATTCAGTGTTTTCTTCCTATCATTTTTTTTCTCCTTAGAAAACTATATTGTTATTGTGATTGTAGACAGTAGGTACTCTAGAGATAATAACATAATAATGCAGCTTAGCTCTCATTTCACACATGGGAATAAGAGTGATGAAAATAAGATAAAGGACATTCATTTAGTTACATCGTTACCAGCTAATGTCACCACTGGTATTCTTTCTGTGGATTTATTTTATTCAAAACTTGATTAATCCTTACATGTTGTTTGTTCTCCATGTCTTCAGATCATTGCTGAGAAAATAAAGACTCCAAAATCTTATGAAATTGGGTTTTTTCCAACTGCTGTTCATGCACGTAACAGCAGACTGACCTCTGCACAAAGAGGGTGATCTCCACACACTGTAATTTCCCATATGACCCCTAGCTGATAAGAAAAGTCATCCAGTCCCTGGATTGCTGTGTAATTTAAGATAGGGTGGATATCAGTTTGATGGAGGAAATACGTATATATATATGCACAAACGTACTAAACCCTAGATGGAAAGGAAAGGACAGCGTTTCATACAGCTTTCAGGATAACAGAAACATATCAGCTTTGTCTCGTGTGCCCCTGAGGAGAGTTTAATAGCCATGGCTTCTCCAAGGTAAATCTTTATGAGACCTGGAGGGAGAAGAGTCATCCACTGACACAGAAGAGATGAGGCTGGTTTGGCTTTTCCACATGACAGTAACCCATAACCGAGCCCAGAGGTGAACAGAGAAAGAGCAGGGGGAGGGCAGGGGATTAGGGTATAGGTCTGTTGAATGTCCAAGCTAATTGCAATCAGGATGAAACATTAACTCATTTAGGATCTGTGGGTCTCAGCCACCAAATTGGGAATCACCTCACTCTGATCCAGACAAACCCTTACTAGGAGCAGGGAAATACTGTCAGCAAAGGCTTGTCTGGGCTTACTGATGAAACCACAGTGATTTGTCCAGTGAAGAGAAATTCAGAGTTTGGTCAGTGCAAACAGAGGAGCCTCGACTGGTGATTCACTCATCGGCACAGGGATGTCGGGTACTGCCAGAGCCGGTCTCTGGGTCAGGCTGGCACAAAGCAGCCCCAGGCAGGTGCATGGGGGCTAGAGAGGCACCAACAACAGAAGAGAGAGGCCTTCCTTTTCTGTTTGCTAACAGAAAATGGGTACTTTTTGATCTACAGTTGAAGGAAAAGCTTGGAAGGACAGATTATGCTTTCTTCTTTTAGCACAGATTGCTTTAAAATCACTGGGAACAAATGATGCAATGCTGTCCAGCTTTTTACCCACACTTCAGTGCACTGTTGTTATAAATCCAGTTATTAACGACTGTAATTTGCAGTGACTTCCCTGGGCCACTCATTTGTTACTTACAAAAAAAAAGATGCCAAACATTGTCTAAAGGGTATGCACTTACGATAGCACTGGGGAAAAAAGAAAAATACGATGTCTTCTCCTTTAGCTACCTTTAATCTCTTTAGAACTGGGAAACACTGGTTCACCACCTGAGTACCCAGCACTCTGATATTTGAACACTGTTTAATAGGTTGGCTTGTACATTATAATGAATCATATGTCTTCAGTTACATATTCTTTTGTTAATATTATTATTATTTCAGTCTTCCTGCATTCCTCAGGAAACCAAAGGCACCAATACAAGTATAACCTCCATACACTACTCTAACCTTGTTTTCATTTCAGCTTGGATTTTGAGCACTTAAACTGAGCTAATTCAATTTGCAGGCTCATTAACCAGCCTGCAAATGAAAGGGGAAGACAGTATGTCTCCAAAGGAATCCTCAATGTCAGAACAGTCCCTCAGGAGCTCCTGATGCAGCATCAGTCTGTTTTCTCATACCCGAGATCCAAAATAGGATCCAACAGGTAAAGAAAGTGGCAAAAATACTGTAAGGAAAAGTGGAATGCTTTTTTCTCCAGTAAATATTAAATTGCATGTGCATTTCTCTGTAGGCTTCCTGTTGAATCTTTACAAATAATGACTGACTTGCCAACAGGCTTTTATGCTAAATCACGTTTTTTTCTGAATCATCTTGAAGCTGTTTCAAAACAAAAGAAATATTTCTTTCCCTCTGTATCCCTATCTTTCTAGCTCTACCTCTATTTGTCACAGCTGAGGGACAGTGACAGTATTCAATACTGTTTCCAGCAGGTATGTCTGAGGGCTGTGTTCTGAGCCAGCCTGTCAGAGCTTCTCAGTGTACCCAGCCCCAAAAAGTTACTTCTGACAACATGCTAATTCCACCTTTTAGTTACAAAATTCTTTGCATGAATGCTAGATTTCTTAATTTACAAAATGGTTTTCTGGTCAGAATACCTTTTGGAGGAGCTTTTTGGTTTGTATTGATTGGTTTTGGTTTGATTAGTTTTACTGTAACTGTTCACTTGCTCTTTCTTATTTCTTTTCTGCCTGGAGCTGAGGAGGCTGCTGAATTACATCAGTTCCCAAAGGGTGCATCCTTCAGCCAAACACTTGTATATAAATGACTGTTTCCGCTGTGGTGATTATTAATCAGAGGCAAAGTCAAATGCACACTTTCATTTTACTAGATTCTTACATTTGGAATGTATTCACAAAGGCAAGATTCCAAACCAAATCTCTGGCAAGGTTCAGGGGTAGTCCTAACTCTATAGGAACTCAGACCTCCCCATCACTCCTTCCCCCACCCCCATCAATGATGTAGAGCTCAAGATATTGAGCAGCCTATTTAATTTAAAAGTTTACCCTTAGTCTCCAGTTAATAACACACACACACTCCCTTCTTTCAAACAAACCTCTTTCACAATCAGTGATCTTTGTGCCTGACAGCTAAATGCCGGGTGACTAAATGTCACCTCTTTGAATGCAAAAGCTATTTCATTGTCCAGAACTGGTCATGGAACACTGAGCAGCATAACAATTCCTGATAAAACAGGCACCTGGGATGTCTGATACTGCAGTGAGTTTTCATAGACATGCACTGTCACTATAATCCCATATTATTGTGGTCTCTAAAGACTTGCATTTATTGGACTCAAAATCTTCCTTCTGCTGGCACTTCGGTTCAAGGCCAAGTAATTTATGAGGCTTCCCTAAAAATTTTTCTGCTTCTTAAATTTTGTGAGGCAGATTCTCATTTTCCTGCAGCAGGCTTCATTGATTTTCAGAAACAAAAACCCAGATGAAAGCTAAATCAGCTGGGCAGGTGAAGATTCCTTTTAAGTGAAGCATTTTGGTGGTTTAGCTCTAGCACAGATATCAGATTATTTAAGGATGTCCCCAGCAAGGGACCTGAATTAATTTTGTCACCAATGATATTTTCTAAATATTCAAAAAGCATGAGTTAGGTCCCCTAACATCTTCAGACTGGGTAAATACTGTGCAATTTTAAAATGTGCATATTTCTTTTCTCTTTGATCTTGATCCTGTTATTGCACTCCTTTGATATTTTCAAACCTTCCCTTGTAAAAACATAGAGAGGAATCACATTATTCATGGAAGCTTCATGCCATCCTTTTACTTCAGTAGTTATGCATTTGCCCAAGACAATGTCTGGTCAGGTTTTGAGCATCTCCATATACATTTTTCATTCTTTTGCTAAAGATCAGTTATTGTGACACTCACAACAAAATCACAAGGATTGGTAAATCTAGTCTCTAGGTCAGGTGCAACAGGGTGCATACAGCAACTTGCATCTCTCTTGAACATCCTCAGTACAGTCTACTGTGTAAGGTACAGGCTGGAAAAAGATTTAGTCATTAACCCACACATCTAAAGTTATTATCTTCAGCAAGAAGAGACCTCAAGACCTGGTATCTGCTAATCCATCAGCCACCTGCTCACATGGATTTCTACTGGCAGTTCTCACTGGGTCCCTATTACTGCAGTGTGTAAGCACGTAATCTTTTTGCAGAAAGTCTTCACAATGAGGTGCAAACGCATTCATCAGTCATCTGCATTGCTTAACCTGGGAACAGTTGGGCAGCAAGTTGTCAACCCTTGCCCTGGGAGGACTTGCAACTTGGCCTCAGGGGTGAACTTCTTTACAAATGCTGGATACATGGTATAGCACCATCTATAGTTCCCATGGCTTTAATTGTCCTACCTATCATTTTAGTGATAGCATTTTGATATTTCATTACTGACGAGGTCAATTAGACCTTTCTCAGAGGGGTGCCCATGTTGCCTGCTACAAGGGCAGATGAGACTTGAGAAGGGTGGTGTAAACACAAAGTGGATACCAGCAGCTAATGGCAGAAGCACTCTGGCCTTCAAAGTAACCATATATGTTATGGCATTACTCAGACCCTCAATAATATTTATGCACTTCACTTCTACTGCAGAGACCCAAGTCTCACAACAGGAGCTGGAGTTTCTGAGCAGCTCAAAGACAGACTACACAGCAAGTGTGGTAACACATGGCATTGACCTGAACTGGCCCACTGTTAGCTCTCAAATGGTTGTCAGTCTTTCTTGATGAAAAAAAAAATAGATCTCTAGACTAGCTCTCAAATTTAATTTGTGTTGTTTCAGTTCTTCTCTCCTTGAAAAGCAACAGAAGCACACAGTAAGCCCCAAGGTTAAAGCCACACAAAGAAGAGAGGGCCCATGGGGAAAGCGGGGGTGGCTTCTGCTCCCTCTCTCAGGCAGCTTGACAGGGGAGTGCAACACAGAGCAAAGAAAGGAACTGAGTTGTCATTTGCATGAGCAAATAGGATAAAGTTCATATCAATTAGGCAGGATTTTTTGGCTTTGGAAACTCAACTACAGCTTTAACACTGTATTTGCTCAGAGATAATATTAAACTATTGTTTTTTAAAAAAACATATTAGGAGCAAAAATGAAGAAATTTACACAAAATGCATTTCCATGTTTTTATGAACTCTGTATTACCATTATTTGTCCATGTAACACAGATCAGGTTTTTTTCTGAGACCCAAGGATATCACTTTTCATGTAAACTATGCCCACAATTATACAGAGAATATTTTAAGCAAACACCATACCTGAAAAAATTAGAAATTTGTACACCTTTGATTACACGTATTTCTGCTACTTAGGACATTACTTCTCATGTAATATGGTTCATAGGTCTGAAGAATATTTGTTGTGGTATAAAAGTAGGCATATAGTGTCATGATATAGCTTACAATAATATCATGATTGTACTACTGAAGATATGTATGTACTGTAAAATTGCTGATTTATACTGAAATACTTGAATGGAACAAACATGAAGTTTAAGTCCAAGTTTTGGTTGTCCATGGCTACAGTTGGAATAGATGTACACACATGCACACTCACTGGAATGAAGTGCCTGAATGTGTCTTATTATTTCCCTTTTTGGAGAAAAGGAAAATTCCTTCTTCCATGTTGGTGCACAGTTGTAAGCCTTCTTTCATAAGGCTGCACTAGCCAGCATACATGAGATGACTGATTTCAAGAACCGATGGGTTTCCTTGGTGCACAGTAATTGAACTTGGTGTTGCCAGCTGGAGTCAGAAGAGTCTCACTTTACTCAGAGTAAATTAAAAATGCTGCTAATTTTTTTTTAAAAACACTTTTGATGTATTTCATGTGCATATCACAACTTCTGTGGCATATGTCGTTCAATCTGACAAACAATTTTTATGTATGTTAATGCTCCTGTTTCAGTGTCATATTTGCTGTCCTTGCACCTTCCTTTCTGTATCTGAACTTCCCCCAACTTGAAACATTTTCCTCTTTCAGGCACCATTAACCGTAAAATAAATCAGAGTGAGAAAGATTAATTTGTATAATAATTAAGATATTAATTTGTACAATTTCCTTTAGTTTCACATGTAATTATTTCATTAGGAGCAAATATATAGAATATTTAGCTTGTAAACTTTCAGCTATAAGTATTTGCACTCAGAAAAGTCCTGGCTTATTAGCTATACACAAGAAATACATAGTTCCTCTGACTGGAACAAGATAGATTACAGCCAAGTCATTCCCTAACAAATTATCAAACTGTGCAATCTGCTGTTTCATGATTAATAGATGCAAGAATAATAATGCAAGAAGCGATTTCATACCTCTCTGGCTCCTGCAATGAAATAATTTTATTATACCAGAATTACGTGTATTATCCTCAAACTAACTATACAGCTGAATATGTTGTCTCAGGAAATATTCATATGCCTAAATATAACTGGTTGATGCTTTAATAGTGCTTTTTTTTAATTTTTTGACCTGAGAAAGCAATCTGTCTTCAGCGTTTCTAGAAGCTAGTACTCTTCTTATTTTATTTGATCTGGGCATTTCAGTTATTATTTCCTCTGCTGGAATCAAGCAAAAACTAAAATTTATGCAGTAATATGAAATTAAAAGGTCTTTTCAGATGGAGCTTGAACTAAGGCAATGACTGCAATTCCTATTGTTTAAACTGATTTCTTGTTTAAGTATTTAAACAATCTGACAAGGCAGACAGCCATTTTTGTACCTAATGCCCAACACTGCAAAATAAGAGTTGATACTTACCTCTTTGCTGGTTTAATTATGTTGTTCTTTGGACATTGTTGCCTCACGGGTCTAATTCACATCCTCTAAAATGCAAGTCTGAAATATTACTGATGCAAGAGACTACAATGATTAAGCATTTACTCATTAAGCAATATACTACTCAGAAAGTAATTGCCTAATATAATTAAATAATAAGGATATCACTACTACCAATTTAGTTATATCATTTTGCATAATTATTGATACAGTTATAAAGCTATTATCACTCAATGACCACAAAACACACACAACTACTATTGAACTACAGCTCTATCACCCTTTCCTCCCCCACACCACTTAGTACTTGGCTGCAAGTCCATCTGTCTTTACCATACCCCACAGCAAGACTTTCAGACATAGGCCTGATGGAAAGTTCAGTAGGTTGTCTAAGAGAGCTCCTCCCAGCACCTCAGAAGATGGACAAGCATCCCAGTCTACAGGTCGGCTTCATTAGTGTTCATAGACATCTACACTCCTACTATCAGAGGATTCACCTCCTGCTGTGTTCCTTACCTGATTTTGTACCTTAATCCCAATTAACTCTATTTCCAGAACCACCTCCTTTCTTCTGACCAAACTCTTCCTTATGGACTACAGCCTTTGCATCTGCCTCTGCTTCACCTTGGGCATAATGGACTTATTTTGTACTTGTAAGCCCTTAGATGGGGCAGGATCCTTCCTCTTGGCACTAGAGGTCACCAGCTTCCACCCTTCCCCTTCTCCAGAGGTTACACTTACCTTAAGACTAGGTGCAGACACTGTTGCTTCTCTACTGCAGTTAGGGCCCAGGGCTATTCAAAGTGATGCATGTCAGAGAAAATCCCATCTTCTCCAATGCTGCACAGCCTGCTCTCTTTCTTCCATAACACTTCCACTGGGTGGGACAGCTCCTGCAGGACAGCAGGCCATCTCTCCTGGTATCAGAGAGACCCCAGGCACTCCCTGCAGCCTGGGAGCTGTAGGACTGCATCTGCCATCTAAAACTCAGTCTGTGTCAGAGCCTCTACCCTAGCAGGGGCAGCTACCCAAGCACCTCCAAAGGAAACTTCCCTATCATACATCACCACCCCCACTAAGCAGCAAGCTCTTATATAGCCCTGTGCCAAGCATCAGCAAAATAGGTGCTTGATGCTCCCTAACTGGGAGCAGCTGCAACAAAGGCTGAAGTCACTCTGGATCAAGGGAAGCTAATCGTGTTTGTTAGAAACTGCTAGAGCTTCCTTGGAATTGCACCCTTGTGTCTCCCCTTACTTTGCCCTTACCTGGCAGTAGCAACCACCCTTAAGTTTCTCAGAGGTTTCCCAGGCATTCACCAGGGCTCCTGGACCTTGTCCCCAGAAGGTCCAGAAGCTCCCGAAGGAGAGCCCAGAGCCTGACACACAAACTGCTGTGTCTGTGGCTGCTTCTGTTATCTGTGCTTATGAGAGTCCTCTGGAATTAGTGAAACCCCACAGAGAAGCTAAAAAACCTGGAGCCCCACCAGCTTGGACCAGCTCAGAGACAAGCAAACCCCATGAAGTCGTGTCAAGGTGAGATATCAATTAGATAGCCCCCAAAACCTGGAAAAGCCTAAGCAAGCACTATATAGGCAAGTTCTGAACTTGGAGGGGCAAACATTTGCTTTTCTGGATTTTCATGGATGTTTTCCACACCAACCACACTGCTAACCTGAATTTGAACTCTAAACAGGGGATATACTGAATTGAAAGGCTGTTTCTTAGGGCAGTGTGTAGGCAATCCCATGATACCAGTAGCAGAAATGGGGCACAAAGGCCCATGCCCAAAGTCCAGCCTACTTGTTTTATCGACCTGATGCTGCAGGTTATCTGGTTGTGGGGCAACAGTCAAGACAGATAGAATTTTTTTACTAAGGCATGCATCTCTGTTACACACTACCCCAAAGACTTTGTAGCCTCATATTTTTGTGCATCCCCTGATGGTAAAGTTCATAGTTTGGTAGTATTTACTACAGGTGCAGACCTGGAGTTCATCTATTTATTTACCTCTCAGACTGTATAATGGAAGATTTTGCAGACACCCAACTAAACAATTGACCCCTGAAAGAGAAGAAAGAGAAACCAGCCATGAGATCAAGCACAGATCTACAAAAAAGCCTTGTCTCTAAGGCTGAGTGTCCTCCAATTTCACTGTCTTTAAGATTTGCAGTTCTTTAAACCCCAATGATTGCATGTACACTGCTATGTGGTGTTTCCTGTAGGTTAGGCTGAAAGTCCAAATAGATGCCCATGTACATTGCCGCACTGTAGGATGTCCCCATGAACCACAAAGCGGTGAGTTTCTAGGCTAAAGGGAAATCTTGGGTGTAGACTGTGCTTAAAGTGTCTCTTATAGCTTACTTGCCCTGTGGACAGTATCAGGCATCTTTCTATCCAACATATCCTAGGTATAGCCATGAGAGACAATACAAAAATTGCTGGTATAGTGCAGATGAAGCATTTGCAGTCAAGATGTCCAGCAGCAGTTTTCTTATACACTTGTTTGCAGTTCATTCATTAGGATTTTTGCACAGATGGGAAAAAATTAAACAATACAGTCTGAGGAATGTAAATATGCTCAGGGCAAACAGAAACCTGTGGAGACCTATAAAGGGAAATCACTACATTCTCAGCCTCCATTTTATCAGTGTTTTGTTTACTATACAAATGTGGAAGAGGCAGAGGTGATGGGGCATTTCCTCAGGAATTATTCAGCACCATCTGGCATCTTGAGGTAATTAGTCTGCACTGTACCTCCTTTGGAAACCATAGCAACTCTACAATAACTTAATTGTGTTCTCTGATGATGGCATAATAAATAATAAGTGCCACTGCTGCAATATACTAATTAATGCATTCTCAACTGCCCAGCTGCTGTATATAAATGCACTGTCTATTATGGGTTTCTTGGTAAGAAGTGTTTGCAAAACAGAAAAAGAAAAGGATACAAAAAGAGCATAATTTTGCATGACATCAGTCCTGGATAAAATCAAGAAGAAGCTGGTACATGACTTAATTAATTAAGGATTGCAGGAATCTAACTAATGTCAGTCAGCATAGTTCTATGGGAAATAGATTAGTTTTGTCAACAAATCTAATTGCATTTTTTAAGAACATAAGTTTTGTTGATTTAAAATAAGTAAGCAGATGTAATCCACACAGCTCTGTAAGGTATATGATATACTGCGACATGACAAAATATGACTATAAATCAGTATTATGCAGCATCAATAAAGTGCATGTTAAAAAGATTAATAAAGAGCTAACAAATCAGAGGGGAGGAAAAAAGCCAGAGCTCAAAATTACAGTTCAGCCTGGCGAAATGTAGGTTTTTACATCTAGAAGCAATGAATACAAACTATGCAGCCAAACAAAAGAATCGGAAAAGCAGTGAATTCGGAAAATATCCCTGAGTAATACTAGATTCAGAAATTCACCTAGATTGTTGGAAAATTAATATGAGCTAGTGGATCTGGTATTGACAAACTCAATGTTAGAGTACTGTAATAAAGTTTGGGAGCATGCTTGCATGTGAAAGAAATTATTTAAGACTGAAGAAAATACTCAAGAGCAGAAGAATGTGGACATGCTGCAGCACTGTCCAAGACATTAGCCACTGTTTGTCAAGCTAGCAGTGGAAAGTCATACAGCCACAGTAGCACAGTGCAAACAAGTCCAGCTGACAAACAAGGGTTATTTGCTCCCTGTGTCATCCCCTCCTCGATTGCTTCCAGAATTTGTGCTAGTACCTCAGTATAAGGCTGCCCTACATCATGAACATGTGCCAGCTTGCTTAAAACTAGTCTAGGGATCTCTAACCAGGCACAGCATCACGTTATCTAGACATGACAACGCTCTGCTGAGTTTGTGTCCAACTTTATTCAGACCATGGATATGAGAAACTGAAGCCAATTGTGCATTAATATTGTAAAATCAAGTTGGATACCTTTCAGGAACACCCAAGTGACTGGGCTCCATCCAGGAGCAGATGGAAGAAATATAATGGCCTGTGATACATAGAGGTTCTTACAAGAAATGATCACATGGCCCCAGTCAATGAAGATGGACCTATGTTTTCACAAAAATATACACCATTCACAGTCACCCCATTCACAGCCTGTGATCACCACCATTGCACTGTTACACTGTGGAAAAAATGGTAGCATGATCATCCAGTCCTGGAACAATATGAAATTTGTTAATATTGTTGTTTCGTTAGTATATTTGTTAGTAAATATATTTAGTAAAACCAAGATTCTTTAATAACAGCAAACTGAATTCTGAAATTTGTATGGGAAAAAAGTTAAATTTATCCAACAGAATATTATTTAGTAAGAATTAAATAAGAATTACATTGCCATGCATAAGAATGCAAAGACAAATCTCTCCTTCATGACAACTATATTCATTTTGTAAAATACCGGCACAAAACATGATATTTATACTTCTCTTATCCTCTCCACAGGCCTGTCGGTCAAGTTAGTTTTGACCTACCTTTTTTTCCTAGCTCAGATATGTCTGCACTGTTTTCCCAGTTCCCTAAGCAG
>NW_010119558.1:409-39768 GCF_000699245.1 Pterocles gutturalis | reverse complement strand
TTATTAAATCCAGTGCAAGTAAATACACTTGTACTCAAAGTGGTGACTGAAGTGTTTTATAACCTTATTATTACAATGCCCAGTCCCATGCTAGCTTAGGCCTAAACTGTGCCTCGATCTCCCACAACAGACCTAGCATGCTTGTATGGCAGTATAAATGGTGAGTCATGAACAGTCGTAGAATAAAGATATCAGAGATACTATATACAATAAAGAAAAATATTTGTTATTCAGAAATGTAATGACAGTTTAAAATAGATTGATATAACACAAAAAAAAAAAAAAATTAGCCAAACATATACACAGGGCTTTCAGAAAGAGTCACAAGACAACCAGGAATTATGCTTCTATTCATCATGATTCATATTTGACTCATATGGTAAGTAAAATTAATTTGAGTCACAGGCATAAGTGCAAATACTTATTCCTGTAGGAAGCTAAGACTTGTTTTGACTTGTTACTAGTATTGTCCTAGATGACCATTCCCAAATATCTGGGGAAAGACAAAAACCCACGAGACCTAACGCTGCTGAACTCATCACCATTCAAGCTGACAGAAAGAAACAGGAAAGTGATTGAGCAGTTTCCTCCCTTTCTCTGGCAGCTGATCCTTCTTTTAGACATACATCATAACATCTACTTATGTTGAATTTTGCCACAGTAGTGGCAAAGGTCTTTCGAAGCTTTCCAAGTCTCTCCTTTTCTGATGCAATACATGCAGTCTGCCACACGAGGGTATGCATCCCAGTAAATAAACACACCGAAGTGGCTACTCCATCATTTACACCTTCCCCTGACCAGAATGAACTGGATGGCACTACAAGCTTGCGGTATTTTCTGAGGGCAGCAATACCTCACTCCCATCAGCTCTGTGTCAGCAGGACACAGAGCAACATCACAGCCAGAACTCTTCGGTAAAAACAACATCATTTACATACAAGATGACCACAATTATTTGACAGGCTCAGAAAAAATTCTGTAGCTTTACATCTACTTTTGTAAAAAGCAGATGATAGTGCAATAATTTCATGCAAGCAAGTCAACATAAACTTGTTAAATTGATTTTTGTATTTTCAAATACTGGAAAAGCTAAAGGGCTACTAGTACCTTCAATTGAACCAGTTTCAGTCTGAAGCTTAGAAACAGGCTTCCCCATATATGCTATAGACCTGTGTAACTGAAGCAGAATTCAACAATGTATGGGTTTTTTTCCTGATTCCATCATATGAACATACTTCATTGATCATTTTCAGATATACTGCAAGTTAAGCATAAAAATAACAGTAACTGTGTCTATGTCATGTGTGGAGTGGGAGGAAAAGGAGACTTTGAAACAATTTCAGAATTAATAATGGTGTGCTATTCTAAGCACTGCTATTTTATATTAACTTCACTGAAAGTTCAAAATTGCTTAAATACTTTTTGTCAGATGAGCAATGCTAACCACACGAAGTATCTCATGTTCTTTGCAGAAGAAAGGAAGGGGACTGCTCCATTTTACTTCCTTTTCCCTTCTTTCCCAACCCTCTCATTTTCTTCCTCCTTCCTCACATTTCTGCAACTTGCATTTCTGTGTGAGAGGTAACTCTTACCTTCACAACCTCAGTAGCACTAAGCTAATAGCCAGTGATCTAGCGATCGCTAGAGCAGTCAGCTGGGGCTTTGTCATTACTAGACATCTATGGGTGTATGCCAAACACTAAAAGTTTGTTCCAGATGCAATCCAGGCTGAACAATTCAATGGATCTCACCCCTACTAATAAGCCTAAGTGAGATACTTCAGCAGTTTGACTTGACAGCCATCATCAATCACAATAGGGAAAGTAGTTCACATCATTTACTGCTTAGACAGGTGGAGACTTTCCTCCATGACTCTAGTTAATCCACAGCATCAGTTAGGTAAACTTAGTCTCATCTCCAAGAATAGATGGATAGATGCTGGCTCAAACAACTTTCCAGGCAGCTTAAAAATACGTTTAGAATACCTGAAAGTTCAGATCCAATTTTGTTGAGAAATCTCCCACCAAAGTCACGGCTGCTGAAAGACCATCAAGATAAAACAGGGAGTTAGACCTTATGTTTCATGGCAGAAATTCATTTTTGTAAGAAGATGACACATTCCCAGGCTGCTTTCATTCTCTCTCTCTCTCTTTCTGGTCTGAATAAAACACTGACTATCAAACTAATCCTGTTTGCTTTTTTTTCCTTTGACCCATCAGATACCATAGCTAGTGCCATTGCAAAATGCTATCTGAAAAATGCAAAAGAAGACTTCTGAAAGCTTTTTGTTGGTCACAAAAAAAAAAAAAAAATACAAGGAACTACAGCTTACACCATGAGCAAGAAAGCAATGACATATCAACGTAATTTTGTGTGGTTAGCATTGTTCATCAGACAAAAAGCTGTTAAACAATTTTGAATGCAATGACATATCAACAGTTTCATTTCTAGTTGTAAACAGGTTATTTTCTCTCCAGTTTGGATTTAAGCACACTGCCAAAATGAAAGTTCTCAAGCCTTGTTTATACAGCTTTTGCTAATTCAGTGTCCTCCCAGTAATCAGAGAATAAAGGCTTGAATATGTTGTGTGAACAATATCTTTTTAATAAATTACCTAATTAAAACTAACGGCCCTGGAATCCCTATGATATATGCAGCCATGTAGCTGTTACAACTTGGTTTTCTCTGTGCCATTCACTTCTTTTGCTAAGCACTGACCTCTTCTCAGGGGCTGCTGCCATGCTACAGTGAGTTGAGGAAGACAAAGGCAGTACATGGAAGAGCAATTTGTCCTTTCAAGTGAGTTTAACTTTGTCGTACCATGTTTCTGCCATTTCTTCTCATCTGAAATAAAGGCAACTCAACTCTGAAATAAATGGGTGCTCTTTAAAGTTAACTGGAAACTCTAATGAACACCTCAAAAAGGGAAAATGTTCAGGGATGACTAAAGGAAGAGTTGTTTTCACAAAGACAACATCTCATCTGGATCTTCAAGGAAGGTGTGCAGTGCCAGGAATTCTCACGGCTTTGATCCTGAGGAGTCTCACGCTCCACGAGACCGCCTTGGCTCTCCAGCTCCTGCAGAGAACCTGCTACCCTTGCTCTCCTCCTCCTGCATCCCACAAGTTAAGATCTGCTGACATTAGCTAAGGCCAGTTAGCAATAGCTGACATTCTCTAGAGAAGCAGTAGCTTCTGGAAAGGTCTCAGCCCAGCACCTCAGCAGTCTGCAGAGGTCTGCCTGCAGACAGAACTGCCACTCATCTGCTCCCATCCTCCCTAGACTTCAGTCCTCCATCGTGCTTGCTGAGGTCCTGCCACCACCTCCCTAGGAATATACCACATCTCTCATAGCCTACTTGGACAACACCATGTCCTGGCCATGTGCTCCTATGGAGGTGATGTTCCAGGCCTGGCACCAGGCTGTGCAATCTGCTGGATTGCTTTGATTTAGAGCAACAAGAAAATTCTATCAGACCACGTTTCAGGGCTTCTTTTAATCTTTGTTTTTGATAGACTAAAATCACAGGCAATTTCCATAACCCCATTAAGCAAGGTATTTCAGAAAACACTGACAACCTACGTTATATGATTATTGTAATAATGAGGTCTTTTGTCAGGGAAGTCTATGAATAATTAATTCTAATTAAGTAGTAGATAGACACAGTAAATTGTTCACCAGCATTTGAGTCCTGCACATTACAGACTAATAATTTTTCTGTTAGCGTAAATGCTGAGCAAGAGAGTGTAATCAATGAAAATATTATTAAAGATTTGTGTCACTGCTGGGAAAAAAATGGAAAATTTCTTCTCTGCCTTTTTTTTCCTCATTTGCTCTTGCAATATTAGGCAATAGTTGTCCTTGGCCAATGACTGGTTCTTACTGCAGCATTATTTGAAAAATAGGAGTGAAGCAGCAAGTACAACAGTCGGAAGAATAAGGAAAAGAAGAAGAAAGATGGGCTATAAAGAGAATGTTGTTGGCTTTCTCTATTAAGAAAAGTGATGAGGAAAAGTTTTCTAGAAAGTGCTCCGTCAAAGATAGTAGAAGCAGAAAGCTTATTTTGGAGAGCTTTATGTTCTATAGATTGTGATCACAAGTACTGCATATAATTCAAGCTTTAGACTTATAAGGTGGCACATTATGCCTAATTCTGGGATCAGATGCCCCTGAATTGTCCAGGTTCTATTAGTAAATTCTGCAAAAATATATGCATGTTTGAAAATTAAAGGCAAAATCAATGTAATAAGTGTGGTTGTGATTACATATAGAACCATAACACAAGAAAATGTAAATATTAACATAGGATTCATATTAACTCAGAACCTGAATATATATATCCTCACTATCTCTGTCAACTGGACGAAGTTCTCCTTTGACCCAAGTACTCACACCCTGCACAACAGAGGGAACCAAAGCACACAAAGAATTCTGGTAACGCTCCAGACAAAATTTCCTCTGTTGGATAAATGCTGAGCCTTTAGCCAGGCTGGCTTAAAATTTGTGAGTCAAAATGCTGGTGAAGTTTTTGTCTTTGACTTGTGAATTCTTTTTTTTTCATAGTCCCAATTTATTTTTTTTTCCAGAAAGAGCATAATAATCTTACTCCAGGAAGGAAAGCTTTATTGAGTTTCTCCGAGTATCTTGAGACTCCATATAAAGCCATGAGAGACATCAGCTTTTGCAGTAGCTTAGATGTTTAGAATTCAATTAAGGAACTAGGTCTTAATGTGGTTGGGATATGAGACAATAAAAGCAGGCTTTCACTGTTACATACAGTGTGCATAAAATGGAGAAAGTATGTCAGACTATATAATATACTTTTTAGAGAAAAATCATAATTACAAAAGACAATAGCATCAAATATAAGAAGTAATTTTTAAAAATGCATTAAGAACATTAAGGATGATTCAAAAGAATTTAAATTGCCAAGTCTGTGAAGAAATAAAATGTAAAATTAATGACCATAAAGAAAAAAAATATATTAAGGTGGTAATGCAATTATAGAAGAAGTATTTCCTCAACAATTTTCCTATTTTTTATGAGTTTTCAAGTTTTTATTATATCAGTAATTAAAAACACACACATTTGAATAGATTCCTACCAAGAAACCAGAACTTAAAAAACAGGAACACAAGTAAAATTAAAAAAAAAAAAAACCTGTAAACAAAAGTCTCAGATCTTATGACAATGTTCCTCCAACAGGATATCTGCCTATTTTGTTCCTTCACAGCACTGCAGTAGCCACCACCACAGGAGACACTGAACACCCCATAGTTAAGTTTTTTCACTGCTGTGAATTGCATATATTGACAGAAACATATATTTGTATCTGGAGCAGAAAATAAAAACCTCAATAGCACGCAAGTGCCTACTTGCTCAGACTGTAAGTACAAGCATAACGTTGGTCCTCATGGGGAGTCCCACTGACTGCAAGAAAGCAAATGACATTTGCATCCGTCTTTGTAGAATCAAGGCTGAAAGTTGCCATTGATGTGGAAGAAAAAAGATTTATATGGCAGCTGGAAGAAATGATAAGTCGTACAGCACACTTCTCTGGCATGAAATTGCAATAAACATTGTACCTTTCTTTCCTTCCCTTTCAGTGACTATATGGCTTGCCGTCTCTAGTTATACACCATCACAAGCTTGGAGACAGTTTTTTTAATTTTCAAATGTGCTCATATTGCATTAAGGAGGCTATCAGTTATCTGCAATACCTGGGCATAGCTCAAGGTGGAACTCTCTTATTTTCCTTCATCTTGACCAAAAAAAATAGCAATAGTGACATGTTTTCAGTAATAGGAATAAAAATATCAAAGTTAATTTATTTGTCTAAAAGATTTTCTTAAACTGAACTACAATCTATTTTCCAAGAGACAGAAAGTCCAGAGAAAATGGATAAAGTGATGTTTTAATTCTTTTTCTCTGATTTACTTGATAAAAACAGTTTTCCTTGTTTTGAGGCCAAGTGGAATGATCCAGCAAAAAGAAATAACAAAATTTTGAGCCAAATCCAGGGCAGTCAGTGGAAAGCATCTCACTGATTCAATGATTATTACAGTGTATTGGATATAACAGTCAATATTCAATGAATATTGAATTCCATCATCTTCAATATGAGCCAGATTCATCCTAGTTTAGTTGTCTTGACATCAGTTTACTGGCTAAAATGCATCCTTTTCTCTTGAGAGATTACACCATCGTTTTTTCTAAAATGTTTCCATTAAGACAAGGCAGAATAATGTTGAAGTGTCAGAGTTGAAGAGGCTGTGTGTGCCCCATGGCATTTCAGTCAGATCATACTCTTGTCACCTGGCCATGAAGAGACCTCTACTGATGACAGCCAAGTCAGCTGCAGTCTACTTGACAGTCTGTAAAGAGCCCACCTCTCATGAGCAGGTGTTTTAGAAATTTCATAAAAGGAACACAAAATTCCCATGCATATTGCAAAGTTCACTAGGGCTTCCTGAGGATATGCTGAGACAATGCACACATGAGTAAAACTCTTATTGCTGAGGGAGGCATGGAGAACGGTCTAGCAGACAAACAAATTCAACCTTCCATATATCTGCATTTAGAAAAATAAGGTGTTTAAGGAATGAGCTGACAAAGACGGAACCTGCCATAATGCTGAGCAGCAAGCCAGCCATGGCACAAAGTCTCCCTCTTGTTTTAACAATAAGATGAACCCCTGCTTCTTGCAAGTAAACCCCATAACCATGGAGTTTGTGAAGTATGTAATCATTTCTAACGTAGATCTTCCTGTTTCACGATGTTAGTATGATAGTTGATGTTCCATTGGCAGGGCTGGCAAACTGCAGAATGGAAACTGGTGTACAGAAGCCAGCTCTGGTGCTATGAGCAATACCTTTATAGACTATAGGGTTATAATGTTTACTAGAATTTGTTACTGTGTCCTTCAATATTTGTTCTGCTCTGTGAGTCCATAAATGACTGAGTATATTTTCTAGGTTTAATTTACATTCTATTTATTAAAACAGCCAATCTAAATGTTACATTTAAGTAAAAGATGTGTTTCTAAGATACAAACACTAAATCCCAGCCTCAAGCAAGAAACAATTTGTAATTCCTGTTTACCGTTTTCACATTTTAAACCAGTCACATTTAATTAAAACTGCAGGCAGTAGTCTATTTGTTGCAAATCCTAGCCAACACATCAACAGCACTCTAAAAAAATAAAATCAATGCTAGTTTCACTTAACCAAGTTTTCAAGTACATAATGCATGATTGCTTTACTTTAATCTTTTAACTCCTCCAGAGATCAGAAGAATGTTTCAAGATCGTTGCAATCAGGAGAAAGAAAGTCAGTAGTAACACACATGAGAAAATGGTTCATTCCTTTTTCAAACAAATTTACAGGGTAATAATACAGTAGCTCTTGAACACAAAAGTTTGAAAATGAATGTATCTCAGACGCACTGAGAATCCAGGCTCCACTACCTTTATTGTGTAAGAGCAAAAGAAATTATATACCTCGCAAGTATTTCTACATTGAAGGAGTGGCTACTTCCTTGCAAAGTGAAATTGATTTAGTATTTCACAAAAGAGAAAAATTCAAATTTTTTGCGCCTTCTTTGTTAAAAATGTATAAAGGGCTGTATCAAGTCAGAGGACCAAAAGTCCTTCTAACCTGATACTCAGGCTCAAGCAATAACCAATAACGGAGGCCTAGGGATGTTCTTCATACTAAGTTATTCTTTTACTACATTACCTTTTTTCTCATTTACAAAAAAAAAAATATAAAATGCCAACTATATGGGGTGCATATGGAATAATTCTTCCTGACAGTACAAGGTGCTCTGTGACATTTAATTTCTGTTAAAACAGTTCACAGAAATTGCAGATATCTATTTATGACACTTTCAAAATAATGCAGATGCCCACTTCTCATGCACATGATAGGACTTCTGTATATATCTAGCTTTAATCTATTTCTTGTGTACCTCCAGATAAAAAATCATTACAAAACTGACACTTGACAATAAGGTAATACCCTAAGTTGCCTAACAGGGCAGCAGACAGTCTTAGTCTGTTTTCAGAAAAGTGACAAAAGCAAATGTGGGGTTTTTTTTCAAAATCAAAGTAGAGTTCTAAGTAAAATCCTTTGAGTTCTTTGAAACTGACAAATTTGGCTTCTACTGAGAATAAGATGAGGACATAAGAAACAATAGGAGCCTGGAGCACCTGGCAATGACAGCACTAAGACATTCTGTACATCTCCCAGCTGTTTTTCCTAAGGTTGATGAATTAGCCACTATAAAAATGAAAGCACAATAACAGTGGTTTGAGCAAACTGAAGTTTTGTACCAAGGTCAGTTGGTCATGTCCACATGGAACCAGTGATTGCTATACCATTTCTTGGTATATAATTCTAGGTTCACGAATTATGTAAACAGAAATGTAGTTACAAAAAATACTTGCACTGTGACCTTGAACAGAACCTGAACTCGGATTTGATTTCAAAGTTGTGATGTCTGGAGTGTCTCATCTGTTTTCATTCTTGTAGTGAGTCCTGGGAGACTAAAATCACTGCATATGTCTCCCCTATTTAGGGAAAAACAGTATTATAAATAGGGTGAAGAGGTAAGTGATGTGTGCCTGTTCAGCTATAAGAAATTTGAAAGCGGTTGTTTGCAGAGAAAGTGGATGTTCCACACAGAAGCTCAAAGACAGTTCTCCATCTGGAATACGTATACGATCAAGAGCAAAATTATTTGATCTTGTTCTGCTGTTACACTTTGGAGGATGTTCTGGAGATGAATACGGAGTTCAAGAGGACCTGTGGCAATGACCTTTCTTTAAAGTCCTTGATGTAAATCTGGATATACAAATATTCTGCCTGCCACCAAATTATAGAGTCTTTTATGATAATAGTCACAGAAGGCAAGGGTGATTCAGTCCTAAATTTAGATTAAAAAAAAGATGACTTCTCATAACAATAACCCATCAGTTCTCTAACCACGGCTTTCTCCAGGGAGCACTATGACAAGGGATCTACAAGATTTTCCTTCAAGTAAACAATCTCCTAGTCATTCATCTTATTGTCTTTGCCCCCACTCTTCCTCTAGGCATTGACCTACAAGAACTTGTTTTCTAAGGGTTATTATTATAAGTTATTTAAGTTTAGAGTGACACACATTACAACATTGCAATAACAATATCCTTTTGCAGATAATATATAAATTTTATCTTCTTTTGTATCAGGTAGTCCACAAAAGACTAATAGCACTTCTAGGCTGGCTTTGCTTTCTTTACCAACAGCTTTATCACTTATTTTTCACTTGAGCACTGTGTTCAGCCTCCTATTAGAAGCTCATGGGATAGTGCCATATTAAAGATCAACTCATTCAGAGACAATGACCTACTGAGGCACCAGAACTGGCCGTAGGCTGTGTATATACTGCCGTTTGGTAGGATGACATAACTTTCTGACAGTTTCCCAGGCTTCAGTGATGTTCTTACACCCATCTCAGTTGCATCTTCACTGCAGAGGCCTCAGTTGTACCCATACCACACTTTGGCAAGGAGACACACAAGGTTTGCATACACTTGTTCACCTTGCCCTTCGTGCCTTTGTGGCATGACAGACAACTTCTAAATCAGGGTTGAGATCCTTCCTGAAAAAGAGCAAAGCCTATCTCTGGGTCTTGAGTTGCCTCCCGGCTCTCAAGATTCTGGCTTTCAGGCTATCAGAGATAAACCAGAAGCACAGATCTCATGCAATATATGAAAATGAGACCACATGAACATGGTGGCTACCCTGGAAAGCATCTCAGCCAACTTTTGCTCACTAAGGCAAGTGTCCTAGAGCAGTGACTAACACCAACGATACTGCTTATAGATTTGCTTTTAAAGCATGGCTGTTCTGCTCATAGGTGTGCCAGGAGATGTCTTGCATTAAGGCACCCTATTTGTCGTAAGAATGCACATACACAAGAAAAGAGAAAGCACTTTACAGTATGCAGCATGAAGCAACAGAGAGACAGACAAGGACATGCCTTAGGACAAGGTAGGCTTTGTAAGGTCACATAACCCAACACTTGCAATACTAGTAAAGGTGCTTTATTATCTCTCATATGAAACCTAAAAATGACACCAATTCGGTGTCATTCTTCTAAAGACTGTGCAAGGACCAAACCTCCATCAGCCCTAATTGAGTAAGCTCATTCCTCCTTCGAGCTTAAAAGCCACAGCAGATTATTTTGTGCACCACGGTGGGTGGTCTGAAAAGGACTGCTTCTTTCTTATTTTGGACAGTAATTTGGACCTTAGTGCTATCTGGAGAATAACAGTGAATACTCACTAAATGTACCACAGGACAGACGCCTGTTAAATACAGCCTTAAACTCAGATCTGCTGATGCTGTCAATACCCTTTCACCACTTCCATCAGTTTTTCTGTTCTCTGTTAAACAAATGTTAAGTTGATGTTTTAACTAAATGACCCACTCCAATAGATGTCTTTCCAGTTACAGTTTTCACCTTACGTTCATTCCACAGCATACCTCTCAGCGCCACAGGTCAGTTACTTTTCCTTCACTAATTTACCTGTCTCACTGAAAGCTACTGCTCTCCCCCTATTTTTACTAAAAAAAAAAAAAAAGTCACCACCATAAAATACCAATCTTGCTTCAGGCCAAATAAGCGTTATGCATGTCTCTAGCCCTACTTTCAGTACTGCCCTCTTCTTAAAGCACTTTTCTAACTGCCTCGCTTCAGTAACCATCTCCTTGCAGTTTAGCATCAGGTCTCCTAATGTCACCTTCTATTGGATCTCAAGGCTGGTTTTGATATTATGATATATTTGATATTATGATATATTATGATACACTTGCCCTTCCTCACTGTCAGAAAAAATATCTATTGCATGGGAGATATGATCCATAAAAGAGCAGCAGGAAAGGAAATTATAATTTAAAAACAAAAAACCAAGCAGTTGGATATTCTACAATGTGATTCGTGTCTTGAAGTGAAAAACACAGCACGTTTGTGTTGTATGTTTTCTGGTTGCTCATCTTGATATCTTTACCTAGTAGGAGATTGCTTTGGAGTGAGAACTAAAGCAATTTTCCAGATGATTTCATCTCCTATTACAACATTACTTCGGTTGTTTCAGAAGCAGTGAGTCTTCTCTGTCCTGCCACAGAATCAGATCCTTATCGCCTCTTTCCTCCCCACTGTGTCTTTTTCCAACCAGTTTTAACTATGCCAATTTATGATAACCATTCTTTATTTTCTTAGACTCCCATGTTAGCAGATAGCATCTCAGGCCAACGAGAGAGGAACTGCCCAATAGAAAGGACTGGTCAAGGGTGAAATGGGACCAGGAAAGAGAAGAGGATCATTAGCGTGTAAAGATTCAACTAAGACTACAAAACTTACAAGAGGAAATAAGGCAAACTAAGGAGAAAAAGGCCCAGATGAAGGAAAAGAAGAAAAAAGTAAAGAGAAAAAAAACAAACCAACCAAAAAAGGAAAGCCCAACACTGAAGTTAAAACGGATTATGATCAAGTTAAATCCCCAAAAGCTCACACACGTATGCTAAAATGACTCTTCTGGGAACAGCACAGAAGTTGTGTGAGAAAAATGTTCTACAGTATAATGATCTTAAGATGGCAGCAGGTCAGTGGCAAAACCATGATGATAATCTGCACACAGGGTGACAAGAAGTCCCAGAAGATCAAGTGAGATAATTCCTGTTTATTTAGAGAAACAAAGCTTATGATTCACTGTATGAAATGTAGAAGCAACGGGCCAGAGCTCGACATTAAATCTTATATCTACAAGCACTATGCCAACAAGTGCAAAAGCAGACCTGAGGAAAGAAGACAGAGAAGGAATGACACATAAGCATTTCTGCAACATTACAAGCATTTAAAAGGAGGAAGTATAGGAATGAATATGCAAGTAACTTCCTTCTGTGTTGCAAGGTCTACTTAATAGCCTGGTGTAAGTGAAACTCTACCTATTGTACCTCAGTGTCCCCAGGCCACATGCAGGGCCTGGAGACTAGCTCTTAGGAGGAGACAGGCTGCACCATGTAAGAGAAAATGCAAGCATGAGACTGCTGGGAGGGATCCCTACAACACTCCCCCCCAATCTTTCATCCCCATAGCTATTATCCTGGCAGCATATTCCTGAAATCTTCACAAGGCAGGATTCTGGAACACAGATATGTATGTGTGTATATATATATATATATACACACACACATATATGTATACACACACACACACACACATTTACATATATGCACCAGGAACTTACATATATTTACATATATTGTAAACTATTGCCACTACTGAACAAAACCATGGCGCACATATCTACCCAGGTAGCAGAGATCTTGATGAATTTGAAGTCAGTGAAAGGTCTACAAAAATTGCTCCTTACAGCACAGAGATGGAAGAGGAAGATCTGCAGTAACTCTTTGTGTTCAGACAAGTATGTCATTTCAGGTATTTAGGTTGAGTTAGAGTTTGCAACTTTAACACTTTCTCATTTAGGGAAAAAAAAAAAAAAAAAAGCCCTTTGTTTGCTTCTGTGCTCCTACCTAACATATACCTAATATGTTTTACTGTAACACATCTTTCAGAAATGGACATGCTATGTGTGCTGAGCAAAGAATCCAAAGTGTCTGCCTCCTAAAAATGAGAACAGAAAACACGGGAGCTGCAATCACAGATATTTTTTTAAATACATGCTTTGCAGGTACACTGACATTCAACAAGAAACACAGTATTTTTACTGGAAACTCTTCCTTTTCACATGAACATACTCTATGGACAGTAACAGCCATGTTGTATTACATGCAGCTACAGTATAAAGGACAGACAAGATCAATATCTGCTGTGAAAATGATGAATATTTTTGGTTAGACTTTAATCTGTGCCATTTAAATTCATGACTCACTTCTTATGAGTAGCTGAGATTTAAGGAACTACATTTAAATTAAAGACAGTGAAATTACAATATTTTGACAAAGCAAAATGGTTAGTGTTCAAAGTTTTCTACTTCAATAGCACCACAGATTTTTAATATGTTAAAATTAGCCACCAAGTATTACTAGAAATTATTCAGTGGTTTTAATGGCCTGGTCTTGTCCCCATTAAACAAAAAGAGAGAAATTTAAGCAAAAATTTCCATCAAATAGGCAGCTCTTTAAAATCCTTACTGTATGCTTAATTTCCATTGAACTTCTCCTCTAAAATTTCAGTGTGATGGTGATAAATACTGGCCTGGATTGAGCCCTCTCCAGTAGATCTCTTGCCCATTCTTACACCTCCATAACATTATATCCCTCTCTTTCCCACCCTGACTCGGAACTGGACAGCATTTTGGCAATTACACACCAAATATGAATTATCTTAGGTGTTTATTCCTATGAATTTCTGGATATAGGCAAACCTACCCTATGTTTTCTCTCTTCTAATGCTGTCTCCAAGCCTTAATCATGGTCCCAGCAGCCATATTATCCCAGATGATAGACACACATAGTCATGGCTTCTTCACAGTTTCTAAAAACACACAGACAGTCCACTCCCAAGTAGGATTGCAGGTAGCTAGTTTCCAAGATGGTTTACTTCCACAATAGACAGAAGTGACGGTGACAGAGACAGGTCACCAAAGCATCTCTTCTGTGAGCAGGCTGAGCATTGTGTAAGACAAGGTTTTGGAGATCTCAGGTCTTCCATGTCAGAAAAAGCAATTCAACTTCCTTGCTGTATGCTCCTGTATGGATCCCAAGAGGCCACAGTGTCTGTGAAAAAAAGACTTCTGTGACAGCTGCTGTGATCGGTAAACACCAGTCCAGCAAGCATATTTGCTGTTTAAGCAAAAAAACCCCACAGCCATTAGCTTGCACCTGCATCAGTTCACAGTAGATGGATGGGTCGTGTGGCAGTTTCTGTATGAAGTCCAGGAAGCAGTGGCATGCTGTTTTGTTTGGTTTGTTTGTTGGTTTTTTTTTTCTCAACTATACAGCTTTGAAAAAGACCTCTAGATATGCAATACAAAGGTATTGTCTCTGGTTTTGACCCCATTCTCTACCGTATGCTCAAAGGTTTTGGAAAATTTATAAACTGCTAATGCGGGAGTTGTGAAGTCAGGAGATACAGATACAGGTCCAGTAGAGAAGGGAGCTGACTCAGCAGGACTGGCACTAGTAACAGAGAGACTGGATGAACCTACAGCCAGAAGCAGTCAATAGCTCTCTCACCAGCCAGCCTCCAACAGCAGTTTCTAGTTTATGAGCCCCAAGAGAGAGCTGGACAGCAGCTGCAAGAGCTATTTCTCAGGATCATTTGGTTTGATCCTGAACCTTCTCTTACTCTTTGCCATTTACAGTGAAAGCTAAATGACAGAAGTCCCCGGAGAATGTAGTTGCCTCGGGGGTAGGTGGGGCTGGAGTGACCTCTCCAGCTGGTCACTCAGCTCTCAGGCTCCTGAGAAGTGCTGAGCATGAGGTTGGAAACTCCTCCTGGGCAGGTGAAAGAGCAGGATTCAGCTGAGCATCCAGCCTTGGGCTTGGGCATCCAAGGAAGGTCATTAAGGCATATTCCTAAACTCTTCTGGGAGGGGCTGGGGTTAACAGAGGCTGTCGCACATGCCTCTTCTCCTGATTATTGTACAGGGAAAAGGGAGGCCCCATCACCTGGTTTGTATTTTTCTGCCCTGACAGAAAATAAGACATTTCTTAAATATGCTTTTATCAAGGCACCACCAGCTTGGATGGTGGGCTCAGCCGTGTTCTGTGGTGGGGCCATCAGCTGGAACCAGCTGTGTCCATCATGGGGCAGTGACCAGTCTCCTCTCAGAGGCCACCCTACAGATCACCCACTACCAACACCTTTCCACCAACACTCAATACACCTGGGCTTGACCAGTTTATGGGATGGAACTAGACACAGTCAGAGTTGCCTCACATGGCAAGTATTTGTCAAAACAGTGTTCTCTGTAGGACTTCAACGAACTCAACGCTTACAGCACAGAAAAGGTATGGATTAATTAATTTTCAGTTTTTTCAAAATATCTATCTGTTCATGGAGTATGTGACAGGACACAATGCCTAAATAATACTCTAAGGAAAAAGGTGTTTTCCTTCCACAGCTCATCTAGGTATGGATATTGAGAAGAGCAGAAGCAGAGAGTCTTAGGAAACAAATTAACAGATCCCCCCAGCACAGCATAAAAGTCTACATGGCAGACTCACAAAAGTGAGATTAACAGCATGTAATGGGATCTCCAGAGCGATGTCTGCATCTAAGGAGATACCAGTAGCACTGTCTTCACTGAATATAGTGACATGTCTTTCAGATCTCTTTCTTGTACAACCTTTTCTGGTTGTATTTTCTTCAGATAATAAATAGTTCATAATAAAGTTCAGATAATAAATAGTTCAGATAATAAAAGTTTCTCTCAGGCAGGCAGAGAAGCCCTTGCCATTGTGACCATGTGTGCTGGTACACAAAATATCTCAAGTTAAAATTGTACTGTAAAGCATTACTTCATAGTCTAGACTTACTGGAAAAATTCAAGGGAGGTTACATAAGTTACATAAAGCTCTTCATTATAAGAAGCCTTACCAGAGTTTCATAAGAAAAGATAATAGCATGTACTGATGTGAAAAAAAAAAAAAATTAGTTTCCATAGCAATAGGAAAAATGCAAATACTTTTCAAGGTCTTTGCTTTCTTTCTTTTATTGTTACTGTTGGTTGTAAAATATCTGAAGGAGGAACAGCTAAGGTGCCTCTACTCTAGACAGAGATACAGGAATCCATCATTCAAATTACATCATCCATCAAGTGTTAGTTTCCACGAGTCTGGGTTGGGTGGCTTGAAAAATTACTTTAAGCAGTTCATAGGTGGGAAGGGACACAATAGCAAGAACAGCAAGGCAAATGCCAATCTTTCTCCCAACAGCAGTACTGAAACAATAACATTAGATTTCCAACTAAATATTGTCTCCATATTGAAATGTTCTCAGGACTCATTCTATTGTAAAGATCAATTACACAGAGCCTCCTACAGTCAAGGTTAAAAAGCTCTGCCTTGAAGTTTATCTGAGGCTGTCTCATCTAAGCCTGTTCTGTGTTAGCTGAAACTGGTTTGGGACCTTTCACCTCCTCTGTATGGGTGTGCGAGGTAGAGCCACCAGAGGCCAGGCACCCCAGAAAAGCTGAAGAGATACAGCTACAAAAGAGCATCTCCCACAGTCTCCACCAGGCAGGGAAGCCTCGCTCTTCTTCTCCCAATAGTACTCCAGCATCAGTCCAGATGTTACATGAATTTGGTAAGTTCCTGAGGCTTCTGTTGCCACCTGACCTCTCTGAGAGCTGTTTTTGAGACAATCAGCCTTACACCACTGGAAAAGGCTGCTGGACTCCCACATCATCTCTAGACAGCCCCAACCATTATTCAGGATGTTCCAGCCCCACCAGACAAACATAGAGGAGTCTGTGGAGGAGGTGGTAGAAAACAAGCCCAGCTATATTTCTTATTGTTGTTGTTGTTATTGTTTTAATTGCATGTGGATTTTGTGATGAACTGGCTTCCATCTCTCTCCACCACTGTCAAACAGGGAAGGATAAAAACCACTCACTCATGAAGCAATGCACTACTTAGTCATCTACTATTACTACCAGTAGTAGTACACTCAGTCTACTTAGTCTAACATGGCAAGGACTCAAATGCTGGTGGGGGACAAGATGGCAGCTCTGCTTCAGTCTTAAGTCAGCAAACAAGTATAATTTTCCTAACTGTGAGTACTCTGCGGGAGGTAAAGGGGTGTTCTGGGATAAAGCTCCCCTCTAACAAGCGAGGAAGGCTGAGCTGGTAGGATAGAATAGATTACAAATGGTATTTGTTTGACTAGAAAGTGGGAGATGCTATTTGCCACTTGGTCTGTAGAGAAGGACACTTTTACTTAAGGCTTGGACACGACAAGGAGCTATTTATGTGATTAACTTCTGAAAGACTTGTATAAGACATTGGCAAGAATTTTTATTTCAGTAAAAATATTAGAGTTTTTTTCTTGTTTTGAGCTAAAAGGATAATTATTTTTTCCTATCAGGTATTGATGCAGCTGTAGTTTTAAGTGCATTCTACCACATCAGTATCTTCCAAGTATAAGCTAATGTAGATCATGAGTGATTTTTTTCTTGTCTTCATGAGAATTGTCTGTCTTTCTCTACTTTCTCCCTTTTTCATTTAAGCATTTTACATTGCTCCTTTGGCTGTCCTTAAAATGGGACATAATTACTTTTGATGTGAGACCCAGCAGAATTCTTAATCACTTACTAATGTACGAGTGTCACACATTTACTAGAGGGTAACATAAAATCAAAAACTGCCACCTGGTTAATTGTTTGATAATATTCATGCATTCATTATGCTACATCCTGCCAGGGATGCTGATAAAATGGAAAAACATCTGAACAGCTGTAGGCAACTCACAGAGACTCGAACCCCCTTGTTCAAGTTCTTCTTTGCTCTGAGCTTGCCCCAGTGAGCACAGTGTGCACAGGAAGGCTGGATATATGTTGCAGTAGTCAGAGTTGATAATATGACCTATTGTCAGTCGCCTGACAGTTTCCATTGAAAGAGCCTACTTTGGTTGTTTATATCTCTGCCTAACTATTTGGACTAAAATTTTCTATGCTGGGTTCTCTGCCTCAGGATGAGTTTTACTGGAAGCATTGCAGGGAAAAAAATCCTCTGCTGTGTCAGAGAGCTGAGCTGATGGAGGAGGGGAATGCACTGCTTTTTCTACATTACTGAAACAGTTCAATTAACTAAACAGGAATCTGCTTGCCATTGTTTTTCCCAGTCCTTGCAAGGTGCTGCAGCTGATCAAGCGGCTGGATCTGTGTGACTACGGAAACAAACACCTGGATGCTGGAAGTTGCAGTGGAGTAGAGGTGCTCAAGTAAAGCAAGGTTCAGATCTCTGTTTTGGTTTCAGGGAGACTATTCCCAGATAGAGAGGCTGGTTCTAACCATTTTGAGAGAAATTGCTGTTTCAAAGCTGAGGAGGAGAGAGTATTAGGATGAGTCAGAAAGAATCCGTACTTGAAGGAGATAGAGGGCAAAAGGAAGAGAAGAGCACAGCCTTGGGCTTGCACCAGACAGAACTCTCTGTTTCAGACCCTGATAGAATGAGGGATCACCAGATTCTCCATCCTTCTGCTGCTAGCAGAAGCTCATCTTGTTCTCATCATATGGCTGCTCCGTGAACAGAGTGACAAACTTCTATCTCACCCAGTGATAGAGTCCAAAAATTTGTGTATCAGATCTAGAATGTTCAATACCATTGATTGACCCTGCCATGTTATTACACTCAGTATAATTTTTCTATGGCAGTATTAGTTTCCTCAGTTCCTGGAGTGGCTAAATCTAGGAAATGTGCAGGAAAAACCATACAGATAAGTTGCAAAGTCAGTGACATCTACGTTGTAGAAAACTATATTAAAGACTGACTCTGCATTTCTCACCACATCTCACATGAGACTGCTCTATTTAATTTCTCTACGCATTTAGCTATCAAATTCTGCTTACAAGCTTGGACCGGAAAGAAGTATCGACCGATGGTCTAAAAAGGGCAGAAGGGCTGTCAGGAAAAGCCTGGGCAATTCTTAGTCCCTCCGGCTCTCCCTCTTTCTCAAAAGTAAGGGGGGAATTGAGTTTGCACCTATGATTTAAGACTGAATAGTTGGTAACCTTACAGTTAAATATATGTGTATATATAATTTACCATTACTCTTTATTTTAAACCTCCATTTTAAGCTCTTTCAATAGAGAATAGATTTCTTTGGACAGGTTTTTTTTTTTATTTCCTACCTTCATACTTGATCGGTCAGCAGGCAGCAAGATGCTTGAGTCCTCTCTTCCTCCCCATCTCACATGGAGGATGTATTTACAAATCATGTTCTACAGGAGGCTTCCAGACTCTAAACACCCATAAGCAATGTAATGAATCACAAGCACAGACATAAATCTGTGTACACAAGAAGCAACTAAAATCACCAAAGAAAGTAACTGAAAAAATAAACATGTTCTGTGTTGGGGTTGGAAGCGATGGAGAGGCAGGAAATGGTCATTTGTGAAGCCGTCAATTCTGAGGTATTTGAGGCATTGCGAGGAAAACAGCTAGCAATGCTACCTTCCACATGCGACATCTTTCATCAAATAAAGGATGCTAGGCAGAGACTAACCACTTCATCAGGCATCAGGCTCAATGTGCTCTTCCCCAGCTCTCAAGAAAATGTGCTTTGTAGTCACATTGGCTAGGGGAAGAAAAAGGCTTATTTTTAGTGATATCCATTTGAATTACAGTCAAATTAGTCAAGTTTCCTGCAATTCACAGGCCAGCATCCAACCCTCAGGCCTTGCACAGGTGGGGACTTGGTGTGTCTCCAAGGTGGCACATGAGCCAGGCAGGAGGAAGGATCCAGCTGGCCCCCCTGCAGCACAGCGCTGGGAGAGCAGCCTCGGGAGAAGGAGCTGCCACTGCTTCAACTACCAAGGAGGAGGACTGGGGGAGGGGGAAAAGCACTCTCCAAGCATTGACTAGCCAGCTAACTCATATCCAAATGCTTCCTGTTCGCTTTCATTAGATAGATGATCAGACTCAGAGTCAAAAGCAGTTGTCTCGGGTATTTTTCTTCCATAACCCACCCCAAATAGCAGACTTCATGACAGCCTGAATAGATGAATTCTAACAAATCAAACAGGAAAGTCCATTTAGGGAGTATTAGTACCAGCTGTGCATGTACCTTTGCATCAGACCCACCTCTTTAGGACCTGCTCTATGCAATCCCTCATCTCCTCAAGTGCAGCCAGATTTGCACTACTGAAGTTCACTGTCATTTGCTCAATGCAGTCCATGGAGTGACTCTGATCTAGTGAACTTATCAAAGATTTAAGAACAATATGAATACATTAATAGGACACAGATTTCAGGGCATGTCAGCAATTACCTGGAGCACTGTATGAGTCTTGACAGAAATTATGTTCATACATATGAAAGATTGAGAGCTAAAAATCAGTTAATGGTAAAATGGAAAAATATAAAAGAATACCGCAAATAAAACCCACCTCTGCTGTGGGCATATTTCTCTTTAGTGAAGAGAAGAGAAGATCATTTCCAGAAGCTGCAGGAGGAAACAACTGTGAGAGTCTGCCAGACAATCTGCGACACAAAAGCCTGGAGTGGAATGATAACCAGAGAAAAGCACTTTATCTCCTTTATGTGATGTATTTGTTTTCCCATCAGAAACCACAGAGCCATGGTAAGCTGCTGTTGGGATTCTGTAGATTGTTCCTTATGATGGATAGTTAATGAATGGAATACAGCTATTTTAAAAACGTCTGCCTTACTTTATTATTGGGGGTGAAGTTTAGCCATCCCTGTCCCTGGTCTAGGAAGGACACTTTTTAACTACACAGATGGCATCTCTTGGGTGCGAGATGGCACATGGCATATTCAGGTCTTGCTTTAAACTAGTGTACGAAGGCAAGCAATTCTGGTAACTAAGAAAGGGCTTCCTGGAGCTCATTGCTATTCTGGGACTGCAGTTGTTTTGTAGTTTTATAGGAAGACTTCATCCTCCACTCTGCTTTCCAGCAGATTCACTGCAAACAGCTCATTTGCTTGAGCCATAGGCGAGAGAGAGATTTCACTTTTAAATAGCAATATCTGACTTTTAAATAGCAATAAAAACCTGTCAGAAAGGAATGGAGAAGTGAATTGGGAAAGGTATTTTTTTGTAGAAAGCAGTGTAATTTTTCTCTCTTTGCATGATGTGCACAAGTGTTTTCCAGATGCTAAAAACCCACAGGGAAAGGCAGTCCTCTCTGAAGCAATACACAGCAGGACAAAGGTGCTGCTCTGAAGCATCTAAATGAAAACAGGAAAGAGGGCAGATTTAGATTAGATGCTTTCTCTAAACTATCTCACAGTGCACATTTCTGACTGCCTACAAAGCAAAAGGAGCCTGCCCTGGAGAGCCTCTACTTTAAACAAGTAGAGCTAGAAATTGAAAAAGCTAACTTGTGGAGAAGCAAAATCAGTTCATAGTAATGCAATCACAGGTTGCCTCAGCATGATTAAAGTAGAGGTATGGAAATAACCTGGTGCAAAAGCTGACTTACAAACTAAATAGCACACTCAGGATATAGCTATGTTTAAAGGTCTAAAATCCTTGACAGCCTGGGATAACCTTTAGTCTGAAACCAGAAAATTAATGTGGAAGTAAAGCTCTTATCAAGATGGAGTGGTGTATATTATTGCACGTTACCTTAGCAAGGTGGCACATTCCTTCTCAGTGACACCTACTGACTGGTACAATTTCTTTGTGTTTGCTATTTGGGGCTCTCTGTTCTCCTCTGGTAAAATCTTGCTGTAGCTTTGTCCTGACAAACAAATTAAAATAGCTCTCTTAAACAGCTGAAATAGATATGTAGTCTAAAGTTAACGAATGCATGCTACCTCTTTTTTCTCAAGTGCTCCTGCCCAGTTGCACGAAGGGCTGCACTTTATATCTGGGTCAGGTTAATGGTAGTGCTTTTCCCTGCTCTTTGGCTGAATCAAACCCTGTCCCTACAACACACCTACAGCCATTGTGCTGCAACCATGAATTCTCCTCCCAAGGTAACAACAGGAGGAAATACACAAGAGTACCTTAAATCTTCACCTTACTGTTGCCTTGTTGGTACACAGGAGCAGGGTAAAACATGGTGAGGTTTTAACAGCAGCTGCTCTGGAAAAAGAGCACCTCTATTCACATTAAATGGTGCAGCAATACTCTAAGAAGGAAAAAAAAAAAAGATATCTGAGTAATGAAATGTTGTGTAGTACAGTGATGACATTTCTATAACACCAGGTTTTCCAGTCCTCGCAGTGATACAAGGCTTGCTAGATTCTGTCCCTCTTGGCAGCCTCCAGCACTTCCTGTTATGGGAAGCTTTTGTTTCATATTTGATCTTGTCTCCAGAAATAAAGCCTATGGTTGTGGATTTCACAATATCCACAAGGAAAACAAGTACATGAAAATGAACAATATTAGGACTAAAGTTGCACGCTGATTGTGGATAGTGAGAAAAGAGGAAGCTGGAATACCGTAGGCAGTAACACAAGGTTGACCACAGACCCATATTAATCTGTGTCTTCCTGCAGAGTGAAGTGCAGTCCTTGGGTTATGGTGGCAGGGGAGCTGACAGATGAATAAAGCACTAAGGGGCATTATTCTCCCTCCCTTCACTCTGTGTTTAATGACCATGCATTCAACCCAGTAATCTGTGGCAGTGCATGATGCGAGGTGGCACAGAATTGCTTCGAGGAATGTGGGTAATATCTGACATAGAGGGAATAGCTTAGATCAGTGTTTAAAATTTAATTTCCTAGACATTTCAAATTATTCTTCACTTAACACTAATTTAATATTTAAATATCAGTCTCTTCAGGGAAGGGGAGATGGAGGAAGTGTGAGTGTGATGCCAAGAAGGAATGACTGGGTGGTTAGAACGAAACAGCTAATCTAGAAAGTTAAAGCAATATAGAAGACTGAACTTCTAGCAACTGTGCCTATTGACTAAAGTAGAAAAATGTCACAGATTACTGTCTTGAAAGTTGACTCTTGAATCGAATGTGACAGACTTTATTGCTGGCTCAGAAGATAGGGGGTATCACTGTGACCCCAACCTGTATAATCTTCAATTTCTTACCGGCTGAGAGCTCCTAGCCTATCATGGTCTCCATTCTCATTAGAGCCTGTTGCAAAAACAGAAGGCAAACAGCAAGGGAAAAGGCTCTTCCAAAAAAAAATGACAGGCACAAACCCAAAAGTTCTCCTAGTTTTTCTAGTTATCATTATTAGAGAGATTTATTATCCTCTCAAGAACCAATTGAAGCAGATTTGCCATCTTCCAGAGGTAAGAAACAAGTTAAATAAACCAGAACTAGTAAAATTGTTCTGAATGAAAAAAAAAAAAAGCCCCTAACCATGCTGCCAAATATGCGATACTGAAGAGGAAAGACTTAAAGGAAGTGAGAGAATGAGAGTACAGCCAGAACAGTTCAACTAGTTTTTCCCCTGTTCCCTACGCAGGGCCTACCAGAGAAACAGACTGCAACAAGGAGAGTCATGGGTTGGTTCCCAGAGCTTGTAACATCAGTAGTAAGTCACTCCATCAGTTAGTTGGATACAAAGGCTCAAACATTATTTTCTATGTGGATAGTCACACCTGTGCTGGTTTGACCCAAGAGAACAGACTCATTCAAGTTACCTCCACAGTGAAGACACATCGGGTGTTGCACACAACACACAGAGCCTGGGGAAAGTTTGGACACCAAAGCCAAATTTCACCACTCCCACAGAAAACTAAGTAAGTTCTAAAGAATGGAGAAGGCTCAACACTTCTATAATCAAGCACTAGGAATCTGCTGCTGTGACACTGTTCATAGTTGAGAGAAATGTTTCTTTTTTAATCCCGGAGGAGCCTATGCAATGCACAATGTCTGCTTCTGCTTTCTTCCTGTTCTGCTAGGCACCAGAAATACTGACAGAACACCTTCTGTATCATACATGCTTACCATTAATCTGTGAAAGCAGTGTTTTGTAGCCAGACCTTTCCTAAACCACCAAAAAATCAGCTCACATATTTTCAAGCATGGCATTAAAATGTAACTGCAATTCTTTGTCATATTGGCAGGAGGGTTTGCTTTATTTTTAGAACCTAGGCAGCCAAAAATAGAAGAGTAGGTCTAATATTACTCTCCACTCATGACATATACAGAGTTACAAAACCAGTTTGATCAGATTTTTAAAACTTATCTAAAAAATATTTTTTTTGCTTATTTTACACTGCCAATTGCCCAATTAAACTATAAATTGGAATATCTCTTGATGGAACAATGCACAATAGAATTTAAATTATATCCTATTCCCTTTCAGAATTCAAGGCAGTGATATAATAATCTACTAGACACTTTAAAGAACAGAAGTGTAAAAGAATTTATTTTTAAAAAAGGGAAGGAGAAAATATCATATTTAGTTTTTAGTATCTCTATACAGAACTTTTTATGTTAGATGCTCAAAGGTTTTAAAATGCTAAGATAAGAGCAAGAGGGGAAACTGGGGGTAAGGAGGTGGAAGAGGTGAGGGGAAGTAGCAAATGTTTCAAACTGGAACTGCTGAGGGCAGAGTTTGGTCAATTAATCTTGACACAGTCAGATTCCCAGTCCTTTCTAGATTTCTAAGGTCATTTAGTAGTTGGTTTAAGAAAAAAGGCTTAAAGTACAACTGAATTTCAGTGTTATGGCCACTACCATTACGTTTGAGAGACAGACTCATGTTATCCTACTATCTTAGCTTCTCAGGTCATAAAAGAGCATGGTAGGCAAAGCCAGGAGATAAGGCAAAATCACTACTCTTGAATTTCAGGGGCATCTTGAATTTCTAGACTGAGGCTTTCATTTTTCACTTACCATTGTCTCTTAATCTTTTTTTTTTCTTTCTCATTTGGTATATTGTGCAACTATATTTCAAGAAAGAAGAAACTGATGAAAAGTAATATATTTTTTCAGAGCAAAGAAAAGTCTCCATATAAAATGGGTCCATAAAATGAGAGGGGGGGGAAAAAAAAAAGATACAACAGTATATAAATTTTAAATGTGTCCTCCAAAAAGGAAGCAGAATGAATAGCCCAAACAAAATAACCGACTCATTTGACCAGCTTTTGTCCTGTGTTCTAGGATATTCAGACATAAAGGGGTGGAAAAAACCTGTTTTCTTAAAAAAAAAAAGATCGGAGTTCTCATTGTGTTGGAACACATGGCCTGGAGTGACAAAGAAAGGAACCAATGTAACTTTTACTATTAGGTGAGAAGTAAATGTCTTTACTACCTTGTAATTTACAAAAGAAAGCTATCTGGATGAATTATTATCCCTGCCAGCAGAAATAACTTGAGAAGTATTATATAAGGTGAGTTAATTAAACTTCACCACCAAAAAACAGCAGATAAAAAGAGAAAACAGAGATAAATAAAAATCTGGCAACGTTAGAAAACACATGATTAACATCTTGTTAAAAATATTTAGTACAGGGAATGCATCCAATATTGCTCAGGAATGGGAGGAAAAGACAAAGGAAGGTAACTGAAGCAACACATTTCTGTGAAAAGCACACATTCAGCAAGATGTTGGTGTTCTGGTGGGGAAAAAAATAATAAGTAGGAAAAAGCCTAAGAATATTTCAGTCCTTCTATAGAAAATAAAGTTTTACCCAAATATCCTAAATTATGAGGTTATTGAAGCTGGATCCTATGCAGTCTTGCATTCTTGCTTTGTTAAAGTAGTTTTGTTAATGTACCTAACTGGTCACTCAGACCTTTTCCAGCCAGGCCCAACACTGATCAGCAGCATGTTTCACAGTGGAGAGCTGCTAGCGTAAACAAAATAAAGCATTAGGCAAATATTTATTGTCACTTTTTTTTCCCTAGTCTCTGTCTCACCTTGTGCAAATAACAAAAACAGACAAAAAAAATAGGGTGAAAATAACTCAAATGCCAAATAAACTTAATGGTGTCATAAAATCAAAGTATGCAAGGAAGATTCAGGTCAAGTGGAATTATAAAAATGCAAAACCCAGAAGGAGAATTCAAGGCCTACTTGTAAGGGAGGTGAAAAAACTATTGTACTAAAGCATCCATCATCACCTTCCTCTCCTCCATAGAAATAAGAATTTCCAGAGAATAACATATAATTGTATCATCATAGGTGTATATATAGCTTAGAGAATTGTTACTTTGTAATTCTTGCAAAATATATCTATGATAAACAGTAACTTATCTGAACTGCATTTCTTTTTGTCTTTTGCTTCTAATGATTAACATACCTGGGACTTGGGCACCCAAGATCACCTGAAATTATTTCCTTCTTTGTTTTCATAAAGAAGTATAGGTGTATATCTACTGTGTGTCCCCATACACACATGCACATACATATACACACAAAAGCCATTTTTTACTCTATTTTGAGGATTCAGACTTTGCCCTTTTTTTCATACTGAGAGAGAAAAAGCTTTCAGGCAGATGTGAGTCTGGAAGCAAGACCAGGGAGGCATGGCAGGGCAGGGGCTTCCCTGGTGTATGTACAAGTCTCACTGTGATGGCAGCTAAGCTGCCCAGGCAGGTGCCCCAAGAACAAGGACTGTGGAGAAACTGTGTAAATCTCCTGTTAATACAACTGTCATCTTTGATCACTAAAACTGATTCTTGCACAGCTCCTATATTTTCAGTTATTTTAATTTGTTTTCAGGTGGCTTGTCAGATACTAAATACTTTTACATGATTAAATCTGTGGCAGAATTATCAAGCACTGTCCTGGTACACATGCTCTTCCATGTATTTTCAGAATAATCGGGTGCATTCACATTGCGATGACATCAGATAAAATATTCTTGACAGAGACTCAGCCAACTAGCCTTGCTGTCACAGAGACAGGATTTGTGTCAGGTTGAACAATGCTCAGTCCTTTTACAAGAGGATGATGACAGACTAAGCACAAACTGAGAATGAGAGATGTTTCTAATGGGGAGAAAAGGACAGCTTTTTCCTAGAAAGCAAGTCTTAGGAAAACTAACGGTCCTTCTGTCAGTGTGCCAGCTCTTGATGCTAGCATGCAGCTGAGAAATGCGTTGGCTCAGCCCACTGTGGCTGCACACAGGCAGCATGATCACCATGCTGCAGTGAAGCGCAGGAGGTCCCAACAGAGTGAAGTTCTTCTTCAGCCACTCAACTGTCTTCTGCAGGGACAGAGTAAAGGACTGGAAAAGGTAAAGGGCATGTCCCATTTCACTGTGTAATATAAGCTCTTTACCGCATTCCATGTGCTCCCACTGTAATCAAGACACAATTTCAATACGAAAGGCACTCACCGGAGCAGCGACGTCTTCACTCTAACCATATAAATAGTGGTTTTGAACCAATATACCAAGTGTTTCATGGTGAAATAAGAACTAAAATGGGTTGTCTATAAAATACATGGACTGTTTTGGAAAGAATGCTAAATGCATTGAGCTTTGAGGACTGCAGCCCAGAAAAAAAAGCACAAGTGGGAAGTAACCCGTGCCACAAGACACTGCATGGTAATCCAATAAGCACTTTAAAATAAGCCAGACTTTCCTCACGCAAATGGATAATGAGGATTCACTCAGTACTTTGCCAGACTGTTCATCAAATGTATTGATTTTTATCAGTTCATAAACACATATCAGTTTGAACTTTACATCACTGTCGACATAAGACCTAGATTAAAAATAAAGTTTGAAACCTAATGAATGTGTTCCAAGGCATGAAAAGATAAGCTGTGTTTATTTGGTGGCTGAGAAATACAGTTAATATCTGAGACAGAATGTCTACAATATATTTTTAAAACATCAAACATTTTTTTAATTGATTCATTTCAGAAAACTTGTCGAGTAGAAACACAGATGGGGGTGGTTCTTGTAAACTCAGTGATAAGAAGCAAAATACAGGAACTAAATAATATTTGGCATTCTGGAAAAGCAAATTTGAAGCCTGTCAAACATCGAACTAAATTAGTAAATAACATAGCATGTGCTCCTACAGCATGGAAAACTTATCTCCCCAGACAGGATTAATTGAATAATTCATAGGTGCTGCGGAATGGGGAATGACTGAGTTTCCTATACTAATTCTTGTAACAGTGATTACCAGCATCTCATGGGGTTCCCAGTACTCCCCTTTATGCTACAAATGAATGTCCTACTTCACTTTCATAACAACCACTTATGACTGCTTTATTCCTTCTGTGCCATCATTATGAAACATACATAAAAAGACTATTGTTGCCAGCTAAGATTTTCTTCTTTTTCTCTTGCAGGTTATATTATTTTCAAAATTCGTGCAGCATTACAATTGGTCATTTGTCTTCCACTGAAAAAGAGGATTTCCATGCACAGGACTAAAATAAGTCTCTCATTTTACAGAAAAGAAAAAAAAAAATAGAAAAAAAAAAAAGCATGCTAAAGTTGTTGTTTGGGTCAGAGATTGTAACAATAAGCTCATGCCCACTTCTTTTACTGTCAGCTTTCTGTGCAAAGGCAGGGACTTCAACTGATAATATGAATTTTATTACCTGTCAAATGCAGTTTGTAACAGGTGCTTTTCAATGACAGCATCCCCATCCCCAGAATTATTTAATCACAAAGACAAGCAAAGACAACACTTCTGTGCAACCAGCGAGAATCCAATTAGTGTATGTGTCTCCTTGTTTTTATTTTGATTCTCCGTGCATCAAAAAAAAGGGATCCAGCTTTCACAGCCTCTGACTCAGCCTTCTGCAAGAAAACATTTCTTGAAGCAGTGGAGTTTTGCACTGACTGACACTGTTCCTACACTGGTACCATGCAGTCCATTTGCATGACTTTTCAACTTCCTTTTAGACTGGGCCAGCATCTATCTTTGCTTTGCATGGGTGGCCTGGGATCATACTGCCTGGATATATCTGACACCCTGAGATAGCAATTGTAGCCACCGTTTTCTTTGCAGGTGCCAACAGGCAGTTCCCATTAGGAAGAGGAAGGCAGTAAGAGCAAAAGTGGTGGGAGCAAAGCCACTGGCCAGGATCACAGAGCAAACTGAGGGCAGGGGAGGGAGCCTGCAGGAACCTGAGCAGGTTTCTCTTCCTCTCTGCTCCTCCCCTACTGGAGAAAGGAATCAATTTCTTTTAGTCACTACATTTTCTTTGGGAAAGGAAAGTGATGCAAAGATCACACACTGAATGCTGAGTCATTGCTTTGATTTACGAGCCCGTTACCGTTTGTGTTTGATCATGGCATGTTGATCAGTGAGTGATTCAACATTGCCAACCGTCAGAGTCAACTCATCTCCACACTAAAATGGTTCTCCATAAATACACAGGAAATGCTTAATATGAGTGTAAAATAATGTATAATTTTATAGATTGTTATTTTTAAAACTTATTTTAGTTAGTTTTCTATATTTGCCCCTTTACTAGAGAAGATGACAAGTGACCAATACTATTCATTTGTTCTAAACTAAGAATTTTATAAATGTTACCAAAAGCTATTAACAGCTACATTTTACTGGTAAAGAGACAATTGTGGAAATCACTGCAGGAAATGGGAGGCATTATCTGGAGCTAATTTCACACCTGCTTTCTAGCTTAGTGAAGAAAACAAGTAAATCAAAAGGGGACGCTGTCAGTGGGACACACACTGCTCTTCCAGAAGGGAGGGTGCAGCGCCCTTACTCTTCTCTCTCCCCTTTCCCAGAAAACCATCCAGTTTAGCAAAAAATTGTTTTATTTCCTGTTTTTCTCACATTTATTTTGGTAAACGGTAGTCCCCCTTTAAATCGGCTCTGCATAGAGTTCCATTTGGTTCAAGACCACTCGGTTCTCTGGGTCCTAAGGACACTGCAGCTGTGCCTGGTATTGCTGAAATATAAATAGTCTACCCTCTCAGTGGGTTTTAAAGCTGTAGCTAAGCTTATTAAAATTGAGACATTGCACAAACCATATTCAGTTCTATTACTTCTGATCTTTACATTCAGCACACTGCATTCGGTTTACTCCAGAGCACTGCAGGGAAAAAAAAGTGACAGTGAAAGGGATCTCTCCAGACTTAAGTTTACAGCAAGTATTTCTCTGAGTAAGAATAGCCCCCTTGTCAGCAGGCTCATGTTTGAGAATTAGAAGGCATAAAGCAACATTTTTTTAGCTTAGAGGAAGCTAATCTTTATAACCTAGCATGGATCAAATCTGCTTGCTAAGAGATACAAAATGACAACTGGCATGGCTGATGGAAAAGCTGATGGAGCTTTTGCAGCTGACATTAGATGAACTAGTTAAACTTCACACACAGTGAATACTGTTCTGTACTTCAAAATCTGAAAAAAAATGCTTTAATTTTCAAACATCTGATGTAATAGTAAATGATTACACTTGGTAATCTACATTTTATGATCCTTTTCTCTCAGACAAACATTGGATCAGTCCCATGGTGTCTAAATAGATGTTGGTGCCTCTAGAGAACTAAAAGAGAAATGGAAAAGGAACACTTACAGAAAATGTTTTTTTCACTTCCCCTTCAATTTTCCTTTTCTGGGATGATAGCTACAGCATTTTTAATTTCTCTGAAATCTTACCAACCTATTTGCATTCTGTTACAGATTTGTTTATATTTAGCATTTTTCTTTGGCCAGCAGAACAGGCTATGATGCTGGCTTAGTGCTTTATTCGTAGTAGGATTTCAGATGAGTCACAGATATATCTCTGCAGCAGCTGTTGCAGACCTTGTAATGCCATTAGGCTCTGACTCAGAGATGTTGCACTGGCATGCTGTGGCTATAGTCTTAGTGATCTCTACAACACAGAAGCTGCTCAACACAGATGAGGGGAAAGTATCAACGAAATTTTGATGCAGAGCATGTCCTGAAGGCATAATGCACACAATATGCAGTTCACAAGTTACATGACCTTTTCAGAACTCATATGGAAAAACACTGCAGAAGATCAGGAAATTCTACTTGCAGAAGTTTGTAACTGCTTCCTGTCAAAAATTATTCACTTCCTACCTCACGGTAAAAAAACATTTCCTAGTTAGTAAAAAAAAAACTCCAACACTTCCTTGCTTATAGTAAAAAACAAAACAAAACAAAACAAAAAATAAACACTTCTTGCTGATAATTAAAAAAAATCCCACTTCCTTGCTGTCCTGTTTTCAGCTGGGACAGAGTTAACTTTCTTCACAGTAGCTAGTAAGAGGCTGTGCTTTGGATTTGTGCTGAGAAGAAGGCTGATCACATACTGATGTTTATAGTTGCTGCCAGCACAGTCAAGGACTGCTGCGCCAGTGTCTGCGGGTGCAGGAGAAGCTGGGAGGGAGCATAGCACCAACTACTGGCCTAGGATTCAACCTTACATTTAGGATTGAGACCCAAATTGTCCAATGGTCTGCTCCATATCATGCACATCATGCCCAGTATACAGATGACGGTCTATCCAGAAGTTCTCTCTCTCTCTCCCCCTCTCTCTCTCTATGGGCTGTCTCCCTCTCTCGGGGTCATCCCACTCTCTTGGCTGGCTCTTGGTCTCTCAGACACTTGGGCTCTTATCTCCTTTCCAGGATCGCAGTTTCAGAACTCTCCCTGCTCCAGGATCATTAGCCGGGAACAGGCTGAGCTTTGGTCATGGGGTGGTGAGCAGTATCACTGTGTATCACTCATTTGTATATTTGTAAACTTGTATATATTACTATTATAATTTAGTATCATTATTTTCAATTTTGTTGTAGTTTAGTTATTAACTTGTTCTTATCTCAACAAGTCTCTTTTCCCTTTACCCCTTTAATTCATTCCTCCATCCCTGGGAGGGAGGAGTGTGATTGAGCCATTGTGTGGTATTTGGTGCTTGACAGCCAGGTCAAACCATAACACTCCCTTATGGTAAAAAGCCTCTGCAGACCCACTGAGGACCATTAACATACACAAGAACTTTTAGAGGTCCTGCTGTAACTACGCATTCATACTAGAGCAGAAAATAGGTCCCATGTAATACCAGAAATTTGGTCAGGAGTTTAGCTAGGTGTCTGCAGAGGATCGGAAAGCATCTTACATATTCCCAACACTACGAAAAACGCTACCATTTCTGAATTCTGGGGAAGAGTTATCATAAGCATAGACACATATAAAGCTTGGCATCTTCAGCTTCAATGCCAGGAACTCCCCTAAGCTTCCACCCTTGTATGATGCCATCTGTATAGGAACATTAAGCCTGTCTTTACTTCTAAGATCTCATATGTTAAACTGACACACTCAGCTAAATTCAGATTTAGAGCAGATAACTTGCTACACCTGGGAATAGGTACACAAAGTACAGCCACTTGTCCTAAGGGTTCATTAAGTAAGAGCTGTGATCATCTTGTTTCTGCCAAGTCATCCAGTCAGACAGCAGTCATTATGTTGGACTAATGGAAGATACATACCTGGATCCTTGCATACCTTTCTAACACGTCACTTGCCAGTCAACACTCATTTCATTTTATTACATTCTACTGCCTTTATCTGAGTATATCTGGAATGAATCTGACCTATCAAGATATAAAAAAAGTAACAGAGGACATGTATACAGAGATTTAACAGACTAATCATGTAACAAGCTATGTTTCTGAATAACAGAAATAGAACAGTGCATAACCGTTATAGTGTGAAGATACATAAATGAAAAGGGAGCAGAGGGGAATGAGCCAAATCATTTGTTACACTGCTGATTACCAGACTGACAGACACTTTTTGGCATGTCAAACATCTCAAATATAAAACATGAATTCTCACCTCCCTAACACAGAAGAATAGGAATCTGTCATGATTCACTTGATCTATATTAGAACCTCTCAAAGCTTTTCAGAGACTCCTATCACGCTGCATGTTTTCATTTTGCAGTGAACCCAGCACAACGACACTATTTTGTTTAAAGGTCATGCAAAGCATTAGCTGAGTACACTCTCTAAGAAAACTATTTCACAAATGCACATGGTTAGAATATTTCATAAGGGCTCAGTGTTGCAAGGTTTTGAGTACATGAGCAATGACCTCATTCCCCAGATTTGTCTGTATTTAACAATCACCTACATAAAAGAGAATATGTATTGTAAACTCTTACAGATACATCAAACGACAGACCACTCTATCAAAGAGATACACAGATGGTAATATTTGGTAATGGTAAATATTACCTCTGTGCAACTAGGCATACACTAGATCCAGTGTGTGTGAACAAATGGGTACTGTTAAACTGCAGGTGGGATGTTTTGGTTCCTTACACTGGCTATTCAGAAGCACCTGAAACAATATACATCAGAATCTTCTTTTTTAAATGTGTTATGGCTGCCCTTCTAATCTAGGTAGTTTTACAGCTCTCTTCACTGTAATACTGCAGAGCTAAATGAATGCTGAAGACAGACTTTATTGTATTAGAAAGCAAAATACCATGTCATGTGCATCCAACATAGGCTATACACAATTACATTGTTCATTTACTAATAACATTCTTTCAAAGACTACATGAGAGTGTCCTTCTGCCCTTCATCTTTTTTTAATTGTCCCACACTACCTTGCTCTTGAGAGAAGAGAAAGAAAATGGATAATGCAATAGGTCAAACCATTGTGGAATAATACTGATTTATAACATAACACTATTGGGCGTGTTTTTTAGTCAGAAACACATTTTTGGCTTGTTTTGCTAACTAGATGGTAGCATGATGGGTTTAAAGCTACTGAAAAAAATCTGGGCAGCATCCTAACACTCTTATGGTCAATAGCAAAAAGGACTGTCATGCTCAGCGTGTCCCAGATTTTTTTTTTTTCTGAGCTTTTCTTTCTGATGAAGGATATGGAAGATGTTAAAAGAAAGTTTTCACAAAAGCAGTATGAAAAAGAAACTTCTTTGGGAACTTGGGAAATATGATTTGTGATCAAAGTCCAAACTGGGCAGTGTTTCATGCATGTGTCAAAGTCTGTAAGGTTCAACAGGCAGCCAGAATGCTGTGACTTCTAACTTGTGACAAACTGGCTCTGTAATCTCTACAGTGAAACTTCCTACATTTTTGAAGGCATTCTCAAACCAAAGATAAATTTCATTTCTTATTAAAACTATCAGATTTAATTCTAAACCATCCGATGTGTTTATTGTCAAAGTTATTCTTTTACAGATAGACTAACATCCTCCTGGAATAACTTGCTGAAGCATGCAGTAAACTCCATGAGTATCCTGATAGTCACGAGTTCCCAACCTTACCTGGTGCCGGAGTTGCTAGATATTTGGTTATTACCCAAACAATCTAAGAGCTGAGACTCTCAACCGAGGACTAGGACAAGCACCCACCTTGCTGTCAAAACACCAGACATTTGTCCATGAGTCTGTAGAAAGCAAGAGCTTCTTGATGTCCTAAAAGAGATGTATTTTGGTAGGTAAAGACACCTTTTCCACTGTCCTAACTTCCAGGCCAGACCTCTCTTGCTTTGATTTGTACAATGTTCCCTTACTCCTATCTTCCCTACCCACAACTGTTTCCAGACTCCAGTCCTCAATACTGCAATCACACTTCACCCTCCTTAGCACACAGTTGTCTCCAGAAGTGACACTGAAAAGCACAGGAAGTTTAATTTTTTTCTTGGTTGAATGTTAAACCAGTAATGGTCCTCCTGATACTTGGGGGCACACTGGGAAGAGCTATTACAGAAGAGAATCCTGCTCTCTTCCTTTAGTCCTGGGTCAGAATACATCTGTCAAAATGTGTAAGCTTCAGAGATTTGGCTGTCAAACACTGACTGTGCTGAGAATCTGCAAGCTCAGATGTTCAGAGTCATGACTCGCCTAGCTTCAATTGACTTTATTTTCAATTTCTCACGAGCAATGTCATAAAGTATTCCTCTGATGATCAGGCAGATCATCTGCATCTCCACAACAGCTCTGCAGCTTCTCAACTAAATGATCAGATAATATTTAACATAGGAGGCCCCCACCACACACTATTTTCTCTCTCTTATAAGGCCTTCTGATATTCGAGTGCTGTGAAATCAGGGAGAGACAAGAAGGCATAGAGCTCTGTTTCCAAGCTCAAATCTGCTCCACTGCAGGATAAGAGACAGTGCCCGCTGCACTGCCCTGCTACTCCAGAGAGAGCAACACCTGCTCACTCCCTGCAGAACACAGAGCTGACTGATGCACTATTAGCGCTTTGTTTAATGGAATCTGTTCTGCATCAGGTGAATTTCAGACTGATGATGCATTTTTTGGTTTATGATTTCCTTCTCTTTACTAACATTTGAATATTCCTGCTACTGTAGCCCCTGATGGTATCCGTATCAATAGACATTTAAATCTCTTATAAGTGCCTTTTGTAACTGACTGCCTGGAAAACTGAAAGCATTTTGACAGAGGTTCTCCCTATCCTCCCTCCTTGTTCTCCCAGAAACACATATCTAATTGGATATGAGCATTTTAACAAAGTATCTGCAGCTTTTTAAAATTTAAACTTCAGAGGCCTTGCTCACCATCGAGTTATTCCATGTTTACAGTGTCATGACAGCTTTAAAACTGGAAGTGTTAAAGCCAGCACAAAATGGAGGAAAATAGCAGGGAATTATATTATTGCTATCAATGTAAAGCCATATAACTTAAATTTGCATCAATTTCTTAAAGTGAAAGTAATCACTGAAAAGCAGGATTAAATGGTCATGCTGTATAATTAAGAACTGTGTACACCACTTGTCATTACCCTTTTAGCATTTTCTTACATTGTTTGCCCTCACAGAAGAAACCAATCTAACATAAACATCTGCATTTTGTTTCTCTTCTGTGGTTTCAATCTAGTATTTGCAAAAGCGTGTGATTAGCCACAAAGAGGCCATTGCTCTTCCTGATCCATTTTCTCTACGTGCCAACAATGCTTGCTCCTACACCATGCCCCTTGTGTGATCTGCTTGCCACAATACCATACTGAAACTACCAGCACGACTGTTTTGGTTTCTGTCTGCTGAGCAATGGGCACTTCTGTGTTTGTCACAGCTCCACAAACGTCAAGGGATATCTGCCGAACGCTATGATAGCCTTGAACCCATTATGAATGCCAAGTAGTCTGGCAAGAGTTCAAATCTTTGCCTTGTTTTCTGGCAGACTTTTTATTTCAGGCATGATGTTCTTCCTTCCAACATTTTCTGCAGCTGTGAGTGACTATCAAGAGAGTCACATACAGACCTGGACTTTCATGTTCTCCTTTAGCTGTCTGCTTTTGCATGACTGCTCTTCCTGGTTAGCCTGTTGTAGCACACGAGGTCCTGTGGGTACAGCAGCTGGGTACTGGCAATCCTGTAAGAAATTGGTTCTACTGTGGACCCATATCCACTACTTAAGACCATGAAAGCCCAAGATGATGGTCATTTCAGCCCAGCCTTGTGTGGTATCGAACAGCACTGTTGTTAGTACTGTTACTGAGGCCAGGACCCCACCGTAGTGGGGCTGGCACTACTCAAATGAGTATCAAGAGAGGAACTTTCCTGCAAACCACTCAACTTCCAAAGAAATGGAATTAAAGCAACCAGCAAGTGCTTATCCACGGTCACACAACAGGTCCCTTGGCAGGCTGAGGAGTAGAATATAGGTATCTCACTTTTTCACACTCCTGTAAAGGTAATAGTACAAATAAATAACGCAATCCCAAACATGCATCTCTTGCTAAGTCATAAAGTTATCCTAAAATCAGTTTGAAAGATAAAAGAAAGCTTCCAAAGTGGAGACTTTTGAAGTCATGTGTGACAACTCCTATAGAAGTGTAGCATTATCAAGACAGCAGAGGTCCCCAACGATCTCTTCTCACATAGCCTCTCTGTCTATAACCATTCCACCACCATTGCATGCAAACAGATTTATGGAAAAGCCTACCTTGGGAAAGGATAAATATCTTTGTCTCCCTCACCATTTAAAAAAAAACCAAACCAACAATGCCTATGAGGTGTTCAAGAAACGTGTAGATGTGGTGCTTCGGAACATGGTTTAGTGAGTCAGGTGGCGTTGGGCTGGACTTGATGATCCTTGACGTCTTTTCCAACCTTAATGATTCTACGATTCTATGATGCCCAGCCCCTTCTCAGAAAAGGATAATGAGGTGGATTTGAAGAATTACTGATACATTCACTTTTGTTGACCAGAAGGAATGTTCCTCATGGCAGACTTAATAGTATGTGTACTGTCTTTCCAAGGACAAGCTACAGAACAGGCAAAGAACCGACTATAACTGCATTGCACCATTGTGGACATCTGTAGGTTAGCTGCTTCCAACCACCACAGTTCCTTTTAGCAGGTGAGATCATGTCTTTTCAGGAAGTAGCACATCTAATGTGGGATGTTTGGTGCCACCATAAGGTGTTACAGGATGCACACCGGAGAACTTGTCCTTCCAGATTTCCACTGCAAACAGATGTGAGTTTGGGTCTACACTACAGAATGATGTATCCCTAAGTCCTTTTCCTCCAGTGCCCTGAAGGTGAATCTAGCAGTGTATAAAGGAAATTTGCATAAAGGACATGTAGGCTCAGGTGTAGAGCTAGGTCAACAAATGGAAAGACACATAGATGTAGCCTCTATTTATTACACTCTGGATCTGCTTTGCTCCTGTTTGTCGGAGGGGGTCTTCTTTCCTATGCTTTGTTTATGCACTCAGAACTGCAGGCACTGCTACAGCAGCCGAGTGGGAAATGAATGCCTTCATGGGTTTCTATAAATCAGCCCAGAAGTTGAATTATCTGAGGTGTTTGTGGTATGTTCTACATGTCTAAATATCCGCTTCTGGGTTTGAGATTTCTTTTATCAACATGTCTTTCCTCAGGGAAGGAGAATTTTTGTCTTTCATAGTCATAAAGGATACGTATAACACAACTTTACACTGGCTTGTACAGATCGAACACATTCTACAATGAAAACTTCACAGCCTGTTTCCACAGGTCATCTATTTTTAATTCAGTGGGATGGGGTACAGAACAGTTAAGGACAAACGATCATCACATAAACAAAACAACTGCAAGTAGAAGACAAAAAATTATTCATATCTTGCAGCGACATATTGCTAAGTACGTGATTTTGCTGGCTTATAGATTGTAGGCTATTTGATGTATTTGATGTCACATTTAGGCAAACAAAAGATTTGTTGGTTTCTGTTAAACCACATGGAGAACTGTCAGGAATTTCACTGGGAGTACCTGAAATATCAGCAAAGTAAAATAATTTAAATAAACTTGCTTTGGAGATATATTTATCTGAGAGGATTAAACAAAGCCAGCATGAGAGATTTCAAAGTTTAGAAAATAACAATGAGTTAACATATAATTTCATAAATAAATAATCATGTCACCATTTTAATGGCTTCAGGTAGAATTTCAAAGCACTTTATCTATATTATTCATACTATAAATTTTAAAAAGATTTTTTAAAAGTTTTGTATATTAACCATTCACAATAACTCAGAGTACACAAAAGTATACCACAAATGAAGCTACTAATTTTGTTGCTGTGCTATTTTGTGATGTGGATAGTGGCCTTGTTTGTAAACTAACTATTCACAAATCTGACTGAGCACTTGAAAGCACTGCTTTAGTATCTTCTATATTGAATTAGGCAAATTTCCAATTGTCTAAAGGTATCAGTAATAAGTTCCACTTGTCAGGGATCTTACAGACAAAAGAAAGTTTAGACATAAAATGAGATTTAAAAGTGACAATCCTATTTGTTACCAGCATTGCAGTGATTTGGAGGAAAACGCATGTTGTCTGGCATGAATATAAATTTATAGTGAGTTTCACAGTCTGGCTGCAACTTTTTAACAGTAGTGTAGCTGCTACGAATTGCGAAAAAAACCCCACGCAAGTTCCTTTTTCACAAAAGGGCCCTATTTATGCTGGGAGAGTTATATACATGTTGAGTCTCCTAAATGACTGCTTCAGTCAGGCTTCAGTGGAATCTCAGTACAAAACTAAAAGCAGTTCCTACAGAAAGTAACTTGCATCAGCCAAGCCTCTGCCCATGGCTGACTACTACCTACATCGAGTATTTCTTAAAACTGGATGAGCAGTGCATGTTCTCTCCAGGCATTTTGTTTTGTTTTTCCAGTGAAAAAGCACAAAAAGAGATCTTTCTACAATCTTTGCTTCTGGTAAAAAAACAAAAAAAACAAAAAAACCAAAAAAAACAAAAAAAAACAAGCCACAGACAACCCACACAGATTTGCACAGAATGATGCAAAGACCACTCTCTTTTGTGGAGCAGTCTCCAGCAGGTTTTCTGGCCCATGGCTTGAAAACAAAAGCTGCCTTTATTACCCAATGCAGCTTTCTGTGAAGCAAAGTATTATTTTCTCGTTGCATGTATGTATGCTCTGTAAAGAAATCAGCAGCAATCTCACATCTGTAATCTGACTGCATTATGTACATTCTGGAGGACACAATGTTGGCCCTTAGTGGACACAACAGCCTCAAAGCCTCGCAAGATTCATAGAACAATAGCAGCTTTATTCTATTTCATAACTTTTATTCTCCTCTAGGCAGTCAATATGCTTTATGCCTGACTGAAATGGATGCAAAACATAATTATGCCAAGATTTACAGCTCCAAATCCTATTACCTTTCCTATCTTCTTCTCCATCCCGTTTTTACTGTGGCTGTTTTTAGTGAGACACAGGGACAAAACGCCAGAGACAAATTTCTCAGCCGGTTGCAGTGGCCCAAGTGCCACATCAACAC
>NW_010119558.1:0-378 GCF_000699245.1 Pterocles gutturalis | reverse complement strand
AACAACCCCCAAAGAAAAAACCCCGCCGCTGCTGCTTCAGCCTGAGGCACCTGCAGCTGGGACCTCCTTGCCATCATCCCACACACGAGGAGAGCTCGGATTCACACTGACTCAGGGCTGTCAAACTGCGGCGCTCTGACTTATCAGAGATTAAAAATAAAGAGCTGGGTGAGACTTTGAAAGCTTCGTCTCAAAGAGCGGCGCCGAGCCTCCCCCCGCCGCTACGGGCGCTTTAAAGCAACGGATCAATTTCCCTCTCCAGATGAACGCCCCCCGCGCTCCCTTCGCTTCATTTACACCTCGCTAAGCTGCCTAAGGGACCGAAGGACGGGGGGATCACCCTCTGCAGATAAACAAGGCTGACCAGCTCTGCAGGCT
>NW_010119557.1:20643-26806 GCF_000699245.1 Pterocles gutturalis | reverse complement strand
AAAACCATAACAGCAAGTCTGTAACTGCCATCAGGCTTATAGTGCTTCTGTTGAACTGGTTGGCTGAGAAGGCAACCAAGTATGATGGTGTTTAATGTGAAGGCAGGGCCATACCAAGAAGAAATCTCCCATTGTGTGGAGAATTTGAAAGCAACAGATGCTGTTGCAGGATACTCATACTACTTACTGTGAAAACCATCAATGTTACAGTTAATTATTTCACCTTGCGGCATGCTTGAAAACATTTTAGTAACTACCTGTGTGAAGTGTCCCATTTAGGCAATATTTCCATTATTTTCTGTTGATAAAACTCCATGAACAGCTATTAGAATAGCTGATCCCAAACATACATGAAAAACATGTGCGTATACTTGGGAAGTGGAGGTGTAATGTCTAGCAGCTGTGCTCAGCTCTGCCTATTACATTTTGGAGCCCCAAGCTCCTCCTGATTCTTAGGCCCTCTTAAGTACTCTCCCAGTCACAAAGTTCCAAGTTTGGAGTGACTCCTCTATGTTGTTGCTTCAGATCCCTAGGATATGATCCTTCAGGTCTTTTCCAACCTTAATGATTCTATGATTCTGTGACATCTGGGTGCATCTCTCAATCCTGATGGGCAAGGAGAAACAAGTCATCTTCCAGACCAGGTCACCTTGACCAATAACAGAATGTGGGCCAGAAATTTTCTGAAAATTGCTGCCAAGCTCAGTGTTGCTAACTAACAGCAGTCACGACTTTGCCTAATGAGCAAGCAGCTGAAGGATGGCTACTAGCACACTGCTAATCTACAGGTGTGGCTTCATGACATTTTGTAAGAAGTGCGTGCTACCTCAAAGAGAAACAACATATATGTTGGGTTGTACAGCACCTGGGCATAGTTATTTCTGCACTGGAAAGTTTGTTGCCTGGGGTCTTCTTGGGAAAACTCTGCCCTTAGTGCAGTCATGGAGGATACCATTCCATCTTTGTCTATGACTAGCGGTGATGGGCTCCTGTGACATGCTGCATGTCAGTCCCATAAACTGAACATCAGTAGCCTGAGAATAACCATCTCCCCTGCCATCAGTATGGTCCATTTGCATGTGGCCTGACAAGCATGAATGCAAGATACTCTTCAACATTATGGTCAACTCCTGGTGAGTTTAGGCAGCTTGGAATTTTTCCACCTTGCTTTCAAGACTGCTTTCACAATAACTAATGTCCACAGGCAACCAGTTACCCACCATACAGCAAGCAGTGCCTGTGAGGACAGTGGTCAAACATTCATTATGGATACACCTAGGAAAACAGTCACTCTGGAAGCTTGTCCTGCAGATCAGCTCTGAAATGGTGTGTGCTGTTAGCTAGCATGTTGCCATGTGCTCGTGCAGTTGTCAATACAGCTTCCTCTACTCATATGTTATGACTCTGATTCCATTTGCCTTTGCACTGACTTAAAAGAAAAAAAATGCTTCCCCAAGACTTGCTGGAGTCTGGCTGTCTGATTCACCCGTGTAAAATAAGCATCTTGCATTCTCTTAAAATTTTTAATGGATGGATGGATTATTTTTTATTTAATAGCAACAAAGTGACTGAATCCATATGAGAGAGGGAGGCAGAAGTTAATGTGGATCTGCCATTTCGCTGGTTGGCTCTCATAGTGCCTCGACATGAGAACTGAGACCCCGGAGACTCCTTGTGCCTGCTGCAGTGCATGCTAAAGGATTGGGAAGAAAGAAGGGAAGCAAAGATGGAACGATAAATTAGACTAGGGGAAAAAACAAAAGGGAAGACATAAGAGAGGGAGAGAGAGGGAAAGGAGCAGAGATGGCAAATGACAACATGAGGTCAAGTTGTTATAATAAAAACAAAAACAAACCACAGACTTGCAGTGTAAAGCCTACATGTAAAGGGTCTAAATTAAGTTTTCCAGACCTATTTCATTTTTTATTGTTTTAAATGTTGAAACTTTGAAACGCCACCGCTTGGTGTTGACCCTTACTTTTCCTTTATTGCAATCTTTATAGCTAGCATACCATGTAAATTCAGTGTTAGCCAGCAAAAGTCTTGGCCAGAATCTGAACTGAACATTTCTGCAGTTCTAAATGATCCTCTGGTTCAGATTGTCCAGGATGTTGACCTATATGACTGATGTTTAGGTAATTACAAAAGGAGATTATTTATAGAGATATCTGGGGAGCTGAAATACTAAGTCCTCATTGACTTGCTCCATCTCTTAGCTAACAAGAATGTAGGTTTTCAAACAAATACAATGAAGTATAAAAGCAAATCTTTTCACTTTTCATGGACAGAAGAAAATAATTCATTGCATTGCACAAATAATAGCATCTCAGTTGGTATAATAGGAATACCCATAACAGAACCAAACTTTCATCATTAAAAAGATTTTTTTCTCTGGAAATACATCTCCTCTCTTCAGCATTTATCTTTCAGCAGCTGTCTATTATCCAGTCAGAATGTTCAATTTCATTTACATTATCTCCTAAATTGAATCGTTTAGTGGGAGAGATCTGTAACATAATAGGTAAATTGGGTGTTACTCTGAATAAAGTGGAATTTCAGTTCCTGTCTTTGCTGATGGTTTTGTTTGTTAAAAAGCAAACACAGTTCATGTATAAAAGCACTCTTGTTATGAAAGGCTCTGAGCACCAGGTGTTCCTGTGGCCACCCAAATACTTTCTGTTCAGGACAACTCAGTCCCATATCCCAGTATACCGGGGAGTTTATCCTTGGTTCATACTTAGCACAGTGTTTTGGCAGGAGAGCACTCTGGAAGTTTAAGCTATCTTTTGTGACTCCAACACCATCAAGAAAGATGATAATTGTCTCTTTGTTTTTTGAGGCTTAGGTATCCAAATCAGGGAACGCTATTACTCACGAACTCATGAACACATTACAAATTGATTTACAGATTGTCATGATTTTCCTAAACACTATGCAAATCTCTCCGGTATTAGAACCAACTCCAAACCCAAAGTTTTTATTTGTAATTGCCAAATTTAATCCAGTGTCCTTGGACACTCCTCCTTTAGGAGCTTCAATATGCTATAATTTGATTAGAAGGTTCTGGTGAGTGAATTTTACCTACTGAATTTTTGGCAGCTCTAAGCATCTTGTCATCTGAGTTTTGTGTATGGATGATGTTTCCTCTGTCCCTGTTTCTAGTAAAGGCTACGTACTGCACTCTACAGTGCTCTTCAGCTGGGAAGAGTTTCTTCAGAGCATACCAAAAAGTCAAAACTTGCCTCTTTCCTTCCACTCTACCTTCTCTTTGTTGATGGTGTTGTAACATGAACATAATTTGGTACAAGAATTAAGGGACAATAAAGGAAACTGGGAATAAAGGAAAAGGAGGTGGTCCACACAACAGAGCAGGCGTGCAACTCGTAGCCAAAGGATGTTACGAATGCTAAAAGTTTAAAAGGGAGGGAAGAAGAGACAAGTTTGTGCTCAGAAATCTAACAAACAGAAAAGGAAGACCTTAGTTCAATACTGAGTTTAAAATGTTTGTCAGATGAGAGAGTAATCATAGAGAGCATATATGGTGCTCATTCTCTTCTTATCTTTCCTATGTACGTCTTTGTGTCCACTGCTGGCATCAGGGTACTGAACTACATGACCCTCTGATTTACCCACTACAGCTATTGACAGTTTCCTTGGTATCCATACATAATGGTTAATTAACACTATTAGTAATCAAAATTCAATTATTAACATGATAGCTAAAGAAAATGTTATCCCTTGAAAACTCTTCTTTTATTTCACATTATGCCTTAAAAAGATAACTACAAAACTCTGCCTTGTCTATAGCGCGTCCCTTACTGCTAACATCATTACACACCTCTTCAGGTAACCTTCTGTATTTGCCACTATACGTGCAAGTGTTACGACTCTCCCAGCTGTGTCACATCCTCAGAGTGATGCATAAAGCAAAATCTGGGTGCACAGCTTTTACCTGCTTCTGGGGAAAACAGAGGAAGCAAGACAACTCTGTTTCCTCCATTGTCCCATTCTTATAAATCCCTTTGAACAGCTAAACTGGGACTAAACATGCCACGGAAGTTATAAAAGCTGCAAAACTGATTTGTAAATAAATTAGAATTCTTTTGTTTTGGGTACAGGTGTAGCTGAGATTTGCAACAGGCTCACTTCCCTGGAACCAAACGTACAGCAAGGAGTGAATAATGCACACTTAGCAGAAGTTTTCACCACATGAGTGGTGGCACTGAAGTGGTGGGGCAGAGGACAGACTGTAGTCAGAACACTATTTTTCCTGTTTCTTGGATGCTGAATTTCAGTCTAGGCTCTGAAGCATGATTTCTACACACATACATACAGAAATCTAAACCCCAGATATGAAAAATAATACAGAATCAAAGAATCACAGAATGTTAGAGACTGGAAGAGACCTCGAAAGATCATCTAGTCCAATCCCCCTGCCGGAGCTGGAACACCCAGATCAGATCACACAGGAACGCATCCAGGCGGGCTTTGAATGTCTCCAGAGAAGGAGACTCCACAACCAATTATACCAGTGTAGACATATTAAAACTTACTTTGTGGACATAAAGAACTACTCTAAGCCAAGATGGCTAGTGAGAAACCATACCTACAAAAAATTACTTTTATGGGGTTTTTTTATATGAACATGTTATGAGGAAATATTGCCTAATTTGTAATGTACACCAACGTGACTCTTGTTTTGTCAAATAAGGCTGCTTAGGCTAAGACTTCAGTCTGGCTGAAGAAACCAGCCTGCAGGACCATGGCTGTGACATGGCTTGTCCTCACTACCAGCTCTCTCTTGTGAGTGTTCTCCCACTGCCCTGTCACAGTGTTGAAGTCTAATCTTTGACAATGCCTCAGCTGTAGGCATCTATTCTTTGATAGGTGGGTTTTAGAAAGCCATTATTTTAGGTAATGATGTTTCCAGTAACCCTGGACATTAACTCTGGCTAGTCTGACCTCTCTGTGCTTGATGAAGGCATAACTTCAAACCATATTTCTTTTCGAGGTGTAAAATTACACGTTTCTGAGTCTGGATCCCCTTAATGTAGGAAGAGATGGGGGAAGAGAGAGGCCAATACAATGTCCACTGTCTCTTACATGTTGCAAAATGCAGGTCTTCACAAGGACAAGTAACAAGGCTTAAATATGCTCCAGGGCATCTCTTAACCTCCCTTTTAAATCCAGCCTTCACCACTGCCTGGGAAACAGCTGAAAGAAAGCCAGGAGGTCGAAGGTATGTGAAAGTCGAGCACAATTATTATTTTTTTTTTTCCCCACTGTGAAAGAAGGCAGAAGCTGTGTGCAGTTGTTATTGTTCCTCTGTGCTCGAGTTACACCTCCCATTTTCTCATACCCCAGGGACAACTGCCTTTTCACAGCCTGCTGTGAAAAAGAGTCTTTAGAGCAAGCATCACCCCCTGCAGATGAGTTCTGTAAAGGAAAACCACCGTCCAAAGGCTGAGAGGTTGCTCCTCCATCCTCTGATGAGTAGATTTGCTGGCATGGTTAAGCAGATGAGATAGGTAAAGTGCCAACACTGGGAAGATAGTTTGGCTTTTTGTAGGGTACCAGATCTGGGATGAGAGCTCCCTGTCTGGGGTGAATATCATTACTCCAGCTATTTTCAGAACACCCCCGCGCCTTTCTTTAACATGGAACCTATCCAATTTAGAATCAGATTGGCACGAGGGAAAAAATGCAGTTACACTTTTATTATGAACAAGAATATATCTCCTTTACATTTTCTTCAAGTTCAGTATAGGCCCAGAGGTCTGCTGGCCCTTAACCCTTGCATCCACAGAGAAGAGTGCAGAAACTTGTTTCCTCCAAGGAGAAGAGGTGGAGCTAGAGCTTAATGCCACTGTTCAGCAAGGCGAACTGTATCAACAGTCCAGATGTGCTTCCCAGGCTCTGAAAAACAGCAGCTGACGTTGCAGTATTAAAGCAGTACCTTGAAATTAAAGAAGCTTTGCTCTTACTTAGCTGCTCTGCACAAAATCTGGCTCAAAGCTGACATGTTTTGCAGCAGAGCAAGATCTCATGTGTGGAGATGGAATTCCTCCTGCTCAGAGCTCATCACAGACTTGGGGCTTCTGTTAATTGCATTCTTAGACATATTGGCTCCAGACCTGCTCACAAGGGTGGTAAAATGCCCAAA